>NC_091208.1:2753105-2762249 GCF_040958095.1 Procambarus clarkii
GAAACAGATGGCACTGTTTAAAAAAATGTTTTTACCTGTCACATGTGTGTGGCATCAATATATTAGGTATATAAAAACATGCACGTATTCGAATGGAACGTTATGTCAAAATTTCAAAGCAATCGGTGAAGAACTTTTGGAGATTACCCCATGTGTTGCTCTTACGTCCCACAGATGGTCCTGTTTAAAAAAAAAAACATGTTTTTTCCTGTCACAAGGGAGGCATGTATATAGTAGATATATAAAAACATGCTCTTATTCGAATGAAATGTTGTGTCAACATTTAAAGCAATCGGTAAAGAGGTTTCAAAGATTTTCCTCACATAAAAAACAGTTTTTCAAAAAAAGCATGTTTTTTTTACCGTCACAGACGTAGCATCTATATAGTATACATAAAAACCAGCTCGGATGCGAATGAAACGTTGTGTCAAAATTTCAAAGCAATCAGGCAAAAACTTACGGAGATTAGCGATTATGAACAAAAGAACATTGATATTTTTTTTTATTTAGATTACTGTACTAAGTGGTGCTGTGGCCTCTAGCTGCACAGCGGTGCTGTGTCAAAGCTGTGCTTGTTCACTCTCTCCATACTAAGACTCTCACAGCCAGCATGGATGCTGACAAAATTTTTTTTAGATTGCGTCTGTTGATAGGAGTCCTGAGGCACAGGATGTGAGCCCCGTGTACCTGTGGGAGCTTTGAATATCTCCCAATACCTACAAATGGCACTCTGCGAACCCTCGATCCAGCGCTTGGCGCAATGCAGTGGTTAAGGCGGCGATTGCATTGTGAACATCAACGATGCACACCTTGGAGGCCTCGTCCTGTCGGGTGTCCTATACTCAAATTGTGGCTTCATGATGAGTATGGGGTTTTATTTGTGGATGAAATTTTAACTGTTTCTTTTTATGCCGTTCTCCGACTCTCATTTGACTTCTCAGGCTCGTGGGGTGGGCGACCAGGTCCCTGAGTCGGACTGTGGTGGATGGCACAGTGGCCCCTGTCATGTTCATAGAAAATGCACCAACCATTTGTATGTGCTGCGGCTCAGACGCCAGCAGAGGAGAGATAAACAAGAGAGCGTATAGGACGCTTACCAGCCTGGAAGCTACTAGTCATGTATCAGTTTAAGTATTAAAGTCAGTAACCAAGCAATGGCTTTATATCAACCCTACAACCAAGACTTCCCCAGTAACACACAACACCACACTGGCGACGAGGATGAACTGTGAATGCAGGTATTTGTTCAGCTTAAAACACAAGGAAGAAGCATGCTGCCCGGAGGAGGAAGAGAAGTCGTGCTGTCTGTGAGCACCATACCCAATGCTGTGTGCTAACCGATGCTGTGTGCTAACCAGTGCTGTGTGCCAACCAATGCTGTGTGCCAACCAATGCTATGTGCTAACCAACCTATGTGCTGACTGAAGCTGTGCACTGAGGAATCTGCGATCCATGTGTGGCGATGCTGAGTACGAAACGACGCTTTGATGCTGTGTACAAAACCCAATGTTTTGTGTACGAAACGACGCTCTGTGCTACAAAATTCTTCATCCGGTGTTGACAGTGCTGTAAGCTCATCAAACAACAACTGCTAACAACAGCCGTGCCAACTGCTGTACTAACTGCTAACAACTGCTGTGCCAACTGCTGACAATTGCTGTGCTGCTGTGAGTAGGAACAACACATGTACACAAGGGCTAGGTAAGAGGTTAGTTGCTGCTGTATTGTGCACTGCTGTGAACTTTTGCATTAAAATGCTTGTGAGCTTTGCAAGATTAAAGTAATTACAGTGAATTCTTAACTAACATATACAGTGCAGTAAGTGTTTAGTATTCTGAGGAACATTTAAGTGATAAGTTTCCATTTATACAGTAAAAATTACAAATATACAACAATACAACAATACAATTTTATTTAGGTAAGGTACATACATACAATAAATATTTACAAGGATTGTTTAACTTATAGGTATAGCTAGTACATACAATGCCTAAAGCCACTATTACGCAAAGCGTTTCGGGCATGATAAACTTAAATGACAAGCTTAATACTAATTGAGCATAATGAGTAGAATGAAAACAAGAAATGAAAAAATAGATGAAAAAGCAGCACAAATACAATTATGTCGACAAACAGCGCTCTTTAAAGAAAAAAACAGACATTGGTTAACAATACAAGGGTAAGGTAGGTTACAGGGAATTTATTAGGTATAGCTTCGCTTTTAACTTAAACTGGTTGAGAGAGGTACAGTCTTTAACATGGTTGAGAAGGTCATTCCACATTCTGGGCCCCTTGATTTGTAGAGGATTTCTAGTTTGATTAAGTCGTACTCTAGGAATATCAAAACTGTATTTATTTCTGGTGTGATGCTCATGGGTTCTGATACAACCTTCTATGAAGCTTTTGAGATCAGGATTGGCATTATAGTTTAGCGTTTTATATATGTATAATACACATGAGAGAATGTGCAGTGACTTAATGTCTAACATATTCAGAGATTTAAGTAGGGGTACCGAGTGATGTCTGGGGCCAGAATTGGATATTGTCCTAATAGCAGCTTTGTGTTGAGTAATTAGAGGACGTAAGTGATTTTGGGTAGTAGAGCCCCAAGCACAAATACCATAGTTGAGATATGGATAGATAAGGGAGTAATAGAGAGTCACCAGGGCAGGGCGTGGTACATAATATCTGATCTTAGAAAGAATGCCCACAGTTTTAGAAACTTTTTTTGATATGTTTAGAATGTGTCCCTGGAAATTAAGCTTGTGGTCAATGAGAATGCCAAGGAATTTGCCATCTAATTTGTTACAAATTTGGGTATTGTTTATTTTGAGATTTATTTGATTAGAGGATTTATTGCCAAACAGAATATAAAAGGTTTTGTCAATGTTAAGGGTGAGTTTGTTGGCAGTTAGCCACAGATGGACTTTATTTAGCTCAGTATTTACTGTGGCATTTAGAGCAAGGGGATCAGGACTGGAGTAAATGAAGGTTGTGTCATCAGCAAATAGAATTGGTTTGAGGTGTTGGGAGGCATTTGGAAGGTCATTAATGTAGATGAGAAAGTGGAGAGGGCCAAGTATGCTGCCCTGGGGAACACCAATGTTGATGGGTAGGGTGGGAGAAATTGTATTATTCACAGAAACATATTGGAGCCTGTCAGTAAGGTAGGATTTGAGGTATTGTAGGGAGTGTCCTCTGACTCCATAATGATGTAATTTAAGAAGAAGGTTTTGGTGGTTGACAGTGTCAAAAGCTTTATGCAGGTCCACAAACAACCCAACAGAGAACTCATTTTTATCAAGAGCTGTATGAATCGAGTTAAGCATACTAATAAGTGCATCGTTAGTGCTTTTTTTGGGTCTGAAGCCATATTGGCAAGGGCTAAGTATATTGAGTTTGGCTAGATATGAGTAAAGCTGCTTATAGATTAGTTTTTCAAAAATTTTTTGACAAGTTTGGCAGGATAGATATAGGTCTGTAGTTGTTAACATCTGTGAGATTACCACATTTGTGGACAGGCATTACTCTCGCTTTTTTAGAATATCTGGGAAGGTTTGGAGTTCAAGTGACTTGTTGAAGAGCAAAGCAATAGCAGGGGCTAAAGATCTGGAGGCTTTTTTTGTAAATTAAAGTTGGTATCTCCTCAAGGGCACCAGACTTGGTTTTAAGGGAAAGGATTATCTCATTGACGTCAGTGGAATTAATAGGCTTTAGGTACAGAGACTGTGGATAGTTACCTGAAAGATAGTCATTAATGTCTGTACTGGAAGATGGAATATCATTTGCAAGGGATGAACCAATGGAAGAGAAGAACCTATTGAACTCAGTAGCAGAATCAGAGGCTGAAAGCTGACCATCGTTATTAGACAGGAGGGTCGGTTTGTTATTTAAAGACTTCTTTGATCCCAATATTTGAGAAATTGTTCTCCAAGTTTGTTTAATGTTGCTCTTTATTTGGGTAAATTTATCTTCGTAGTATTTAGTTTTGCCTCGTCTAATTATCTTAGACAGCAATAATGAGTAATTCTTTGAGAATTCTTTGGAGACAATTCCTAACCTATACTTCTTCTCAAGGTCATGTTTTTTATTAATAGATTTAAGTATTCCCTTTGTAAGCCAGGGATTGTTAAGCCTTTTGGTTGTGACTTGTTTTGTAAGCATAGGACAGTGGGTATTATAAAGGCTAAGAGTTTTTTGAAGAAAAGATTGTACTGCAAGGTTGATGTCCACTATGTTACCTAACTCGGACTCCCAGTTGACATTATCAGCAGCAGTTATAAAATTGCCTATAGCAGTTTCATTGTGTAGTCTAAAACGTATCACTCTTGACTCAAGAGGTGGTTTGCTAATGTTAGTTTAAGAGAAATGTGGGGTAATGATCTGTAGTGCTATCGGTGATTATACCTGAAGTAAGCGGAGAGGTTATGTTTGTCCAGATGTGATCGAGCGTCGTGGCAGGTGCTATCAGTGATTCTAGTAGGTCTAGTGATTAAGGGTATGAGGAAGCAGGAATTCATACAGTTGAGGAAGCTAACAGCAGTGGGGTGTTCAGGCTCGCAGAGGTCAATATTAAAGTCCCCTGCGATAATTAGGTGGTTTTTGTTCAGTCTGTTATCAAGTATTAGATTTCTAAGGTTTGAGTTGAATTCGGACACATCAGTGTTAGGAATTCTATAAACTGCACCCACAGTCAGGACAGACTCGGCACCCTTGACTCTGAAGCTGGCGAAGATATACTCCCCATAGCAGTCTCTGGTTCTAATTTCTTTTAAGCATGTTAGTTCTTGGTGGTAGTAAAGAGCAGTGCCACCACCTCTCTGAATTTGACGACAGTTGTGAATTGCTGAGTAGTTAGGCATGTTAAAGAGCTGAGTAGTATCCTCTTTCAACCATGTTTCAGTAAGTATAATAAAAGAGAATTTGTTGTCAATAGCTTCAATCAAGGCACTAACATCATCGAAGTGTTTACCTAGGGATCTAACGTTCAAATTGATTACAGAGATATTGTGATTATGAGTTAATACATTGTTTACATCATGTGCTGCAAAATATCTGCAATTTAGATCATTAAAGTGATAATTGTCATAGATAGTGGATAAGAGGTTAAGTTCAGGGTCTATACTTGTCTGCATAAAAAAAGCTGATTGCAGGAAAAACAAGGGAAGAAAGGCAAATAACAAGGTAGAAATAAGCTATAAAATAGGGAAAAAGATGTACACAATACAGAACAAAGCAAACTCAAAAGGGGCTTACAGGGGTACAATGGAGTAAGGGAGTATGGCTAGGCTAGGCAACCTAGGTAATAAATGAGATTAACGAAAAAACATATAAACATGGACTATACAAAACACAAGATATAGAAATACAAAACAAAAATATAAACAAGACTAAGCAATACAAAAACAAATTGAGCAAAAATGAAAAATGAGGTAGATTGCTTACAAGTACTCTCAGGTACACTGTAAGTAACAATTTGCAATTTGAGATACAGGCAAAGCCAGGGGTACAATGGAGTAAGGGAGCATGGCGAGGCTAGGCAACCTAGGTAATAAATGGAATCAAAGAAAAGTTGAATAATAAGCATAGGCAAATTTAAGCTAATGATTATTAACTATAAATAGTTCAGTTATGACTGTATAATTAATAAGACCTGAAGAACTATTTATGCACTCAATTAAAAATTTCAGTAAATGACTAGTTAAGAGTAAGTTAAAAATTAAGTCAGAAAATGAAACAATGAGACTTAGGAAACCTAGCCCCACTAGTTGACAGGGGGTTAATTAAGTTAATTCACTGGGAGTGATAATGAGCTGAGACAGACCACATTGGGAGAGGAAAGCGTTGAGGTTCTCTTCTTTAGTAATTGTGAACATTTTGCCCTCTGCGGTTTTTCTCACCTTTATCAGTCCATCTCTAACGAAGCACTGATGAATCGCATCTGGGTTTTTTTGACGGATTTGACGCAGGCGGTAGAGGAGGTGCTGTCTGTTCCTAGTCAAGCACTCGTTGATGTATAATCCCGTCCGTTGGGCTACAGCTGTCCGGACTAGATTGGATTTCGTGAACTGGGAAGACAGCTTCAGGCGAATTTTCCGTTGGTTTTGACTTGATGGATTCTTTTTGCCTACTCTGTAGGCAGCAATAACGTCAGATTTGTTTAGAATGAGCTGCAATTTGTCTTTTATGAGATCCAGAGCTATTTCGACACAGTTTTCACCATCATGTTCCACAGGTATATCTTGGGACGACACTATAACAGAGTCTAGCAGCTTTTGCTGGTCTTGTTCATCCTGGGAGACAGAACGCTGGGCTGAAAATGTACTGATACATGCAGTCATTTTGTTGAGGGCTTCCTCCTGTTTTTTAATGGCTTCATCAGTTTTCAGAAGGTTGCTTTCCTCACGGAGATCATTTAAATCATGCTGTAGTTGGTCTTGGCTTGCCTTGCAGTTTCTAATTTCCTCGCGGAGGAGGGTTATTTCTTGTTGTTGTTGTTGGAGATTAGCGCGGATCGCTAGATTCTCATTTAGAAGACTCAAGATGATAGCATTTTGAGACTCGAGGACTTGGCACAACTTTTTGAACCACTGATTCTCGGCCCAGTTATAGAATTCCGGTGAGGGACCGGAAGCTCGCTTGAGTTGATATACCTCAGTTTCCTGCATTTGATCCTGACTGTGACCAGACAAACCTGTCACAAAGGTGGACCAAATGGCTTAAAAGGTTTGAAAATTTGTTGATAGTTTCAGACATCAAAAGTGCTGAAAGAAAGCGTGCCTTTCTACTTCATTATGTAGGTGAACGAGTTTGTGACATCTTTGACACACTGAAAGACACTGGTGGTGCCAAAGATTATGACATTGCCAAAGCCAAATTAACTGAGCACTTCAAACCAAGACAAAATACTGCCATGGAAATTATGCATTTTTGGAGAGCGAATCAACTCTCTAATGAAACTGTGGATCAATACCACATACGTCTGCAGGGTTTAGCAGCCCATTGTGAGTTTGCTGATGTTGACAAAGAAATCAAACAGCAAATAATTGAAACATGCACATCTACACGTCTCCGTCGAAGAGCTCTAGAACTTTTGATGATGAAAGTTCTCTTAACAAGATACTGGATATGGCTCGTCGAATGGAAGATGCTGCACGTGATGCTCGTGTCATGGAGTGCAGTGCCAACAACAGCTCTGCCATTGTTACTAGCAGTGATGAGGTATGTAAGGTTCAGGGAGGACACCGTGATCACAGGAGGTATCATGGCAAACCTAACAGCAAATTGAGCCGAGAACCACATCACAACTGGAGTCATGGAACAAGACTCAAGCAGTCACAACGACCCACATCAGAGGGCGTCAACAATAAATGCTACAATTGTGGAGGAGACTACCCACACCAAGGTAATGTTTGTCCTGCTCAAGGTAAGAAGTGCTATGAGTGTGGAAAACTAGGTCATTTTGATGCTATGTATCGTTCCGCACTAAAGAAACCACAGTCAGTGAATAAAAGCACTGTACGAGGATCAGGTCATAGGGGTCGAGGTGGTAAACACAATCTTGCACCGCATATCCAAAATGTTAATAATATAAAAGACAACATGTCATTACAACCAGTCTCAGATGACAGTGAATATGATTACATTTATGGACTACAATCAATCACGGAATGGACTGATCTTCCAAACAACCCAGAGACTATACTATACATTGCTGGTATTTGTCTTAAAGTTCCCATTGACACTGTGTCAAACACTGACACCATTGCTGAGTGCCACTATGAAAAATTTAAAAAACAGTTCCCAAAGCTTGAAAACTATAATGGACTACAATCAATCACGGAATGGACTGATCTTCCAAACAACCCAGAGACTATACTATACATTGCTGGTATTTGTCTTAAAGTTCCCATTGACACTGTATCAAACACTGACACCATTGCTGAGTGCCACTATGAAAAATTTAAAAAACAGTTCCCAAAGCTTGAAAACTATAATGGCAACGCCACTGCCTATGCTTCAAAGGCAGCCTTACCAGTGATTCGAACTTTCACTGCAGAGATTAAGTCAAAGAGTGTAATGCTCATTACTACATTCCATGTTGTTAGGAATGCAAAGGAGTTTCTACTCAGATTCAAGACTTCAACCAAATTGGGGCTACTTCAGTTTTCTAATGCTGTTGCAGTGGAATCAGCAAACAATGTTGATGCTATTGTTGCTGAATTTTTTGATCGATTTGAACCTACAGATTGTTATACTGATAGCAAAGTTCAGCTGCACATTAACCCAGATGTAATTCAAGTTGCCGAGGAATATGTACACTCTGTAACCTGTGATGCAGTCCCTAAGGCTCTCACTCTTGATGAAATCCGTACTGCAACCCTTGAGGACCCAACTCTGCAAGCAACAGTGGATGCATTGACTAAGAAAAAGTTTCCACGCATCCCACCCTCAGGAGTTGACCAAGATGCATTCAAAGCACTTGAACGCATCCAGACAGAATTAAGTGTTACGCAACAACGCGACACCGTGCTGCGAGGTACTCTTATCGTCATTCCAGCTGTTCTCCAGCAACGTGCTCTGAAGCTTGCACATTAAGGACACCAAGGTCTTGTTAGGACCAAACAGCTGCTACGAGAAAAGGTGTGGTTTCCTGGCATTGATCATCAAGCAAAGGATATGCATGATGCCTGTGTCCCTTGTCAAGCTGCAGTGGATACTTCAAGACCAACACCTCTACAACCTTCAGCACTACCTGCTGCACCATGGACGGAAGTATCGATGGACTTCTGCGGACCACTACCAACTGGAGAGTACTTGATGGTAGTCATGATGATCACTCACGTTATCCAGAAGTAGAAATCATCACTTCCACATCTGCAAATGCTGTCATCCCGAAACTCGACAAGATCTTTTCAAATTTTTGGCATTTCTGAAGTTGTCAAGGCGGACAATGGACAGCCATTCAATGGACAAGACTTCGTCAACTTTTCTGAGCATATTGGATTCAAACACCGCCGTGTGATGCCACTACATCCTCAAGCAAATGGAGAAGTCGAGAGATTCATGCAACCTCTCATGAAAGCGGTACGCTGTGCTCATGCCGAAGGACGATCCTGGAAACAAGCTATGTATTCTTTTCTC
>NC_091208.1:2762749-2770249 GCF_040958095.1 Procambarus clarkii
CATCATCCATGTTTTGGTAAGTGCAATAATATGTATTGTTTCATTGCAGATTAGAGATTCTAGATAGTTCTAGATTTCCGAAGTACTGAAACGCGCGCCATACAGGCTTGGTGGATCTAGGTGTCTCTAGGTAGGATCTAGGTAGATCTAGGATCTCTTGGTGTACAAGAGAGCCTCCCATGCCCTTGCCTCACCCATAGCACTACTGTTCAACAAATCTATAGAGTATCACACCTTCCCTGATATCCTCAAAAAAGCAAGAGTAACGCCAGTCCATAAAGGAGGCAATCCGGCGGACATAAACAATTATAGACCAATATCAAATCTACCCACTCTATCAAAAATATTTGAAAAAATTATTTACAAACAGCTCTATTCCTACCTCGTAAAATTCGACATACTCAGCCCCTGCCAGTTTGGCTTCCGGTCCCAAAAGAGCACCAATGATGCAATCATTAGTCTCCTTGACATTATCTACCCAGCCCTTGACAAAAATGAGTTTCCGATTGGACTCTTCATTGACCTAAGAAAAGCCTTTGATACTGTTAATCACAACTACCTCTTACTTAAACTCCAGCATTATGGAATCCGAGGCCTTGCCCTTGACTACATCCGATCCTATCTTAGTGACAGACACCAATATGTAACCATCAATGATACAACTTCTTCCACTCTACCAATTACCGTTGGAGTGCCACAGGGCAGTATCTTAGGACCTCTTCTATTTCTTATATATATAAACGATCTGCCTAATGTCTCTAATATTCTCAAACCTATATTGTTTGCTGACGATACTACCCTTATCTACTCAAACCTCAACCCACATACGCTAAATAATGTTGTGAATAATGAATTAAAAAAAGTCCACTTATGGATGTCAACGAACAAACTAACATTAAACATCGAAAAGACTTACTACATCTTATTTGGAAGCAAATCATCAAATGCAATTCAGCTACAGATAGACAACATTAACATCAGTAATAAAAATGATGGCAAGTTTCTTGGCCTATTCCTAGACAAGAGACTCAACTTCAGCACCCACATTCAACACATAACTAAGAAAGTCTCTAAGACAGTTGGTATACTCTCCAAAATCAGATATTATGTTCCTAACTCTGCTCTCCTCTCACTATATTATGCACTAATCTACCCCTATCTTAATTATGGTATCTGTGCATGGGGGTCTACCACTGCAAACCACCTTAAGCCCATCATCACACAGCAAAAATCTGCTATCAGAATTATAACTAACTCTGCTCTCAGACAACACTCAGCTCCCTTGTTTAAATCCCTAAACTTGCTAAATATTAACTCCCTCCACACATTCTCTTGTGTCAACTACATTTACAAAACCCTGTTCTTAAATGCAAACCATGCTCTGAAACTCTCCCTGGACAGATGTAATAGGACCCATTATCACCACACAGAAATAAATATCTCTTTGATATCCCCAGGGTCAAACTTAATCTGTGTAAACACTCTATGCAAATTAAGGGACCTAGTCTATGGAACTCACTCCCTAGTGAATTGAAAAACTGTAAAACTTTTGCCTTATTTAAAAGCAAAACCAAGAAGTACCTAACTTCATCTTCTTAGTTTCCTACACTGAGCTTTAAATTTGCTCTGTACCTAGTGTTACCCAATCTCCTAATTTTTATGTAATATCAAACAACCTTATCATTGTGTTCATTGCTGTCTTCTTTTATGTGCTAGCCATATGCTGTATTGTGACTACCAATTTTTGTCAACTACCATTCAAGCTGTCATTGCAATCAATCTTATATTGTTTCTGCTGTATTGTGCCTACCAATTTGTTGTCAACTACCATTTTAAGCTGTCATTGCAATCAATCTTAGCTACCTATGTGCTTTAATATACTGTACCTACAATTTTCTCTCATCTTTTTTTTTTTTTTTTTTCATTTCATGTAATCTGTTATCATTTTTTTGTCTATAAATTTTGCAAGTATTTACCTCCTTAAAATTTTCTTAGATTAAGGACCTGCCCGAAACGCTGCGCATGCTAGTGGCTTTACAAGACTGTAATTACCATATTTGTATCCTCACATTCCTTATGTACATTCTTGTATATGCATAAATAAATAAAAATAAATAAATAAGGTGCAAGGTAAAATTATTTACATTTACTTGTTTTTTTATTTATATGCATATATGCATTTATATGCATTATTCTATAGAATAATAGATCTCGTAATAATTTTGCAAAAATAGTGGCATTTACTATTTTTAAAAGATTATTAAAAAATTTACCGATATGGTGCATTCGGAAGATAAACCAAATTTTTTCACTTTTGACAATTGAGCACCTGCTACATCCAGATTCTAGGGAGGAAAGGAAGGACGATCTTACTGGATCCCATAGCCTCTCCGAGGCACAAACCAAGCTTGTACACAACCCTCCCCATGCACCCGAGCTATGTCAACAGGCCGTTCTCCCTCTTCTCCCTTACATCATCACACACACAGATCACAATAACGTGATTCATCAAATGAACAAATCCACAAGGGCTGTGATGAGGATTCAAACCTGTGTCCGGGAGCATCCCAGACATTGCCTTAATTATCTGTAATCAACTGATTTTCAGAGCTGCTCATTACAAAATACTCTTTAAAAAATTGCTTCTTAACAATAAGAGCATTTCAATATATCCATAATCATCTGTATCAAACCTTATTACAAGTAAAACCAGTAGGCAGTCTACTGTATTTTATCAAACCCTTATTAGAATAATAGATCTTTTAATAATTTTGCAAAAATAGTGGCATTTACTATTTTTAAAAGATTATTAAAAAATTTACCGATATGGTGCATTCGGAAGACAAACCAAATTTTTTCACTTTTGACAATTGAGCACCTGCTACATACAGATTCTAGGGAGGAAAGGAAGGACGATCTTACTGGATCCCATAGCCTCTCCGAGGCACAAACCAGGATTGTACACAACCCTCCCCTGCACCCGAGCTATGTCAACAGGTCGTTCTTTCTCTTCGCCCTTACTTCATCACACACAGAGATCACAATAACGTGATGCATCAAATGAACAAATCCACAAGGGCCGTGACGAGGATTTGAACCTGCGTCTGGGAGCATCCCAGACACTGCCTAAATCGGACTGAGCTACAACAGGGTAAAAGGATCCAGGAAGTTCAGTAGAAGTCTGGTTTCAACCCTTTTACCCTGTCGTAGCTCAGTCGATTTAGGCAGTGTCTGGGATGCTCCCGGACACAGGTTTGAATCCTCATCACGGCCCTTTGTGGATTTGTTCATTTTGATGCATCACGTTATTGTGATCTGTGTGTGATGATGTAAGGGCGAAGAGGGAGAACGGCTGTTTGACATAGCTCGGGTGCAGGGGGGGTGGGTTGTGTAAAAGCCTGGTTTGTTGCCTCGGAGAGGCTATGGGATCCAGTAACTTCAGTAGAACTTCGGTTTCAACCCTTTTACCCTGTTGTAGCTCAGTCGATTAAGGCAGTGTCTGGGATGCTCCCGGACGCAGGTTCGAATCCTCGTCACGGCCCTTGTGGATTTGTTCATTTGATGCATCACGTTATTGTGATCTGTGTGTGTAATTCTTCACCTGCTACAGCAACAGGAATGTGTGTGTGTGTATTTGTGTTGTTGAATATGACCGAAAGTGTAAGATTAATGATTCTAACACAAATCGTCTGAATATTTGTTTTTCTTCACTGTCGATAGTTAAAAAAATTTACTCGAGGTTTATTTTCACACTTTATTTATGGTCCTTCAGTCCCTCTCCTTACTGCTGCTGCTGTTTCTCGCATCTTTGCATCGCTTGTATGTTTGGGGGTTTGGCCTCTTGCTATATATTGATTTCCATTTGTGTGTGTTTGGGTCTCAGGCCCTCTCGCAATTTCTGTTGAACAAACCCCTTTTCCTAGTTCTGCATCTCTCCTTTGGTACAAATTTTGTTGTGCTTTTATCATATATTTCACAAAACTTTACATACATTTCATTTACTTCATGTCCTATCAGCAAGTGTTTGTCAAATTCTTTAAGGAAAGTTTATCATCCTGATTGCAGATCTCTAACGCTATTATGTCAACTTCTTGTGGATTCGCAATCATTATTTAATTTACCTTTAGGTGTTCTTTCACCAGCACAGCAACACTGTACCTCTCCCAACCAGTTTAAGATAAAAACTAAGTACTAACTAATTAACTCAATGTAACCTACCTTACCCCCAAAATGTCAACCCATGTCTTCTATTTTAAACAATGCTGTTTTGTTGACCAAATTGTATTATTGTTTTTTTCTGCAATGTTTCCCCCCCCCCCACCACTCTACCACCACATTGAGTTTAGTAGCTCTGTGCACGTCAGGTGCTGTTTAATATACAGACCTACTCCTCCATTTGACCTAGTTCTCTATCACATCTATATAAATTGTAGCTGGGAATCCAGATTTTACTATCCATGTAATCTTTTTTATTTCTTTTTATATATCTAATTGATTTTTTCTAACAGTTAAACAGAAAATAGTTTAATGGTATTTATTTATTACATTAGAAAGTTATAAAATCTAATGTTGAGATTGAAAGACATACATTATACTCTATTGCCTTAAAGTTTATGCATTATTGTAACAGGTACAAATGCTGTCCTAGTTGGGAGGTGCATATTGTAATGACACAGGGAGATATATTTACATATCAAGTATTGCTGATATGTTGAAGCATGTACTGAACAAGATTGGTGGAAACAGATACAAGGTTAAGATTGCTGTAGTCTAGTCTAAATCAATCATTTTTAGTAAGCTTTGAGAACATTATGGTTGAAGTTGCCGGTGCCAGTGGACCACTTTGTGCTTTAGGCCTGGTGGAGCTTGGTCCACCAGGCTGTTGTTTGGAGTGGCCCCGCAGATCCACATACAGTCTGCATATGATATACAGTCTGTTGATCAATTGAACTACAGTAGTTAGTTTTTATCATCCGAATGCACCAATATGTGTTCATTCTTCCCAGATGAAGGAACTAGGTAATATTCATCATCTGAATACACCATCTGAAGCTTTTCCACACTCATGATACACGAGAGGTTTAAAAAACTTTTAAAACTTTTAAAACTTTTTGACCTATGTATTTAACCCTTAAACTGCGCATGGCGTATATATACGCCCTGAGTAACATGTCCCATGGTGCGCATGGCGTATATATACGCCATAGGGTGCCAGGCCTGATTCAAATGGCCCGCGGCTACACTGGGTTCACAGTAGCTTCCTCAGGGCTCTTGTAAACAGATGCCATTTTAAAAAAAAATCGTGGGCAATATTCTCAAGTGTGAGAGGCACAGTACTGTTGGAGCAACCAAGGCCGGCGCACGCAGCATGAGCGAACAGCATTGATGTTCAGCTTGTGACCACAGCATCGCTGAAAAATGTAAAAATAAATATATAATTGTTATTATTTAGCGATGACAATATTACAGATGACCCATGACTGTGATATAAATAACCAGGGTTGTGATAATAGCAGGATTGTTGTAATAATTAGTGCTGTGGGAGGAGTGATGCTGAGAGACGGAGGGAGACAGCATCGTTTACTGACTGTGTGGCCACCTGTTATTGTTTGCATTCACCATACCAGGTCAGTGGTTCTCTATGGTGAACACAAATATAGATACTTATATATAATGTGTGTATTAGTGTAATAACAGCAAAAGGATTATGCTGGGAGGAGCCATATGGGTGACGGAGGTGACGTCGTCTGCATGATTTGTCTAGCTGTTTAGAGGGTGGCCACTATGCTCTTTGGGCGCACTACAAGCTTAGGTGTACAGTTACGGTGCATAAAACATGTAGATATTTATATATAATATGTGTATATAGGGTAATAACACTGCAAAAGGTATTGTTGGGGGAGAAAGTTTAGTGCGTGTGACCTTGAAAGAGTGAGGGAGCCGCCATCTGTGTATAGCGACGACTCTTAGTGCCTGAACTAACTATATCAGCTTAGCTGTACAGTTGTGGTGAACAAAATATACACATACTTATATATAACGTCTGTATATAGTGTAATAACACCACAACTGGTATTGTTGGGGGAGAAAGTTTAGTGCGTGTGACCTTGAATGAGTGAGGGAGCCGCCATCTGTGTATAGCGACGACTCTTAGTGCCTGAACTAACTATATCAGCTTAGCTGTACAGTTGTGGTGAACAAAATATATACATACTTATATATAATGTCTGTATATAGTGTAATAACACCACAAATGGTATTGTTGGGGGAGAAAGTTTAGTGCGTGTGACCTTGAATGAGTGAGGGAGCCGCCATCTGTGTATAGCGACGACTCTTAGTGCCTGAACTAACTATATCAGCTTAGCTGTACAGTTGTGGTGAACAAAATATACAAATACTTATATATAACATCTGTATATAGTGTAATAACACCACAACTGGTATTGTTGGGGGAGAAAGTTTAGTGCGTGTGTTGAGGGAGTGGCAGCGAGTGGCTGGCTGGTGTGTGGCGGTAACTCCTCGTTGCTTTTCGACTCTCAATACCAACTAAGTGGTTCGTTAAGGTGACCAAAACATGCCAATACTTATATATAACCTGTGTATAGAGTGTAATAGCAGCAAAACTATTTGTTTATAGTTTTATAAACATAATAATTGAATCACTAATATGCACACCA
Organism: Procambarus clarkii; assembly: GCF_040958095.1. Classification (NCBI taxonomy): domain Eukaryota; kingdom Metazoa; phylum Arthropoda; class Malacostraca; order Decapoda; family Cambaridae; genus Procambarus; species Procambarus clarkii. The sequence continues at coordinate 2,769,427 of NC_091208.1, forward strand.
TACTTTTAAGTATAGCGATTATTAACCACTTTTATTATATAAATATATTACAATACACACTATTGAATAATATTACTGCAAAAAAACTAAGAAAAAATCAATCGGAGACATTAAAACAATTAGGTAATAATATCTTTGTGGCAACTCCCATCTGTCAACGCGGGTGACGCTGACCGGGTCTGACGACCGCTCTGTCAACGCCCACTTTTTGCCAGACTTCCTCGGTCAATTGCGCCCAAAATATGTCACCTACTATTTTTTTTTATTTTTTCCGTGCTCAGAGGACACAAATTAACATGTTTAGAAGACGAAAAAAAATTTTGAATTTTTTTTTTTCTTGCGCACAGGGGTGTAAATGTCCCAAGGACCCCTGAGCAGTGTAAGGGTTAAAAGCAATTCTAAAGTTAAATGTGTAGCATAGGCCCCACGCAGAATGTTCTTAATATGATCCTCAGGTTATAGTTTTCTATCTAAAACCACCCCTAGATCTCTTTCTTGATCAGAATTCTTTATAGATCTCTGTGGCTCGATCATAGAAACTGAGTAAATTCGTTACACTGGACCTTCCAGATCGAATACCATGCTGACAGTCTGATATATCATTCAGTACGTCTGCATCTGAAATTGAGCAATACCGGATTTATTATTTGGTTTTATAAATTTTATACTTATAATCTTAACTTATTTCAGAGACCACGAGTAATCTGGGCTTCGAACTCAACAGAAAAGCCTTCCGTAGACCTGCTTCTTTGCTACATAATAGACAAAATTTAGTAAGTATTGATTTATTATGTGTTTGTTTATTTATTTATTTTGTCTTTAT
>NC_091208.1:2775249-2885126 GCF_040958095.1 Procambarus clarkii
CAAGAAATTTAACTTTAAACACAAAGATGTGAAAAGGGTTCAGATTAGGCTCAAACCTTTCACAAGAGATTTATATTGGTGTATGAATGGATTATGAATGACTCATGTTAGGAGTGTAAAGTTGCCACAACATCTCAAATTAGTGTTAGATACATAGGTCTTGGTTATAAGTTTTGGAAACCTATTTAAGTCCACACACAATATCGTATCTGATACGATAAAACAAACGTTTCCAATCCTTTCAAATACTTTCCAGATATGTTGTGGCAACCTAAAATTGTTTGCTGGGGACTAGCTACAAAACCGCTGACGTTATCACATTCCTGTCACAAAATCCCAAATATGAATCCATTTCCATAACAAAATGAACAATGGTGATGGAACATAAGGTCGTTTCATCATGCATAGATGTAGGAAACATTGGCTGGGTGCTCTCTCTCTCGCTCCCTCATGCTGCGAATATCAAACTAACTATTATTTTCACTGATATCTGAATGTTGTGATAGACTTTATCACAGTCAGGATCATCTATAACACTATCAAAGCAAATAATTTCAGTTACCTATTTTATTTATCACTTGCTATACCCGGCCACAGCAACCTTCCCCTGTCCCCCATTCCTACCCACCTTTTATCCCCTCGTCCTCCCCACCATTCCCCCACTCCACCGTCCCCCTCATCCTCCTCACCATTCCCCCACTCCACCATCCCCTCATCCTCCCCACCATCTTCCACCTCCTTATCCCCTCATCTTCCCTACCATTCCCCTGTCCCCTCTTTCTCACCACCATCCTCCACTCCCCTGTCCCTTTGTCCTCCTCACAATTCTCCATTCCCCCATCCCCTCATCCCAACCATCCCCAACTCCCCCGTCCCCTCGTCCTCCACACCATTAACCCATCCTCTATCCCCTCTTTCTCCCCACCATCCCAGACTCCCATCCCCTCGTCCTTCCCACCATTCTCCACTCCCTCGTCCGATGCATTCCCAAATGATCTGATGTTCCCATAAGAAAATTGGGAATATCATATGATCTGATGTTCCCATCAATGAAAAATAAGAACAGTTAAAAAAAAAAAATGAAATACAATGAAAAATAAAAATTGACTATACTCACGAAATGAACGGTATGGTAAACAACACAGCTTAATTCCAAGGCAATGTCACATAAAATTATTAAATCAAAATGAAAATAAATCGAAATGTATGAAAATTCAATTTATCAATGCAATCGATTATTGAAGTTCAATCGTAACACATTTAGTATAACGTGTGTTCAGCTTACGTGAAACAGATGGCACTGTTTAAAAAAATGTTTTTACCTGTCACATGTGTGTGGCATCAATATATTAGGTATATAAAAACATGCACGTATTCGAATGGAACGTTATGTCAAAATTTCAAAGCAATCGGTGAAGAACTTTTGGAGATTACCCCATGTGTTGCTCTTACGTCCCACAGATGGTCCTGTTTAAAAAAAAAAACATGTTTTTTTCCTGTCACAAGGGAGGCATGTATATAGTAGATATATAAAAACATGCTCTTATTCGAATGAAATGTTGTGTCAACATTTAAAGCAATCGGTAAAGAGGTTTCAAAGATTTTCCTCACATAAAAAACAGTTTTTCAAAAAAAGCATGTTTTTTTTACCGTCACAGACGTAGCATCTATATAGTATACATAAAAACCAGCTCGGATGCGAATGAAACGTTGTGTCAAAATTTCAAAGCAATCAGGCAAAAACTTACGGAGATTAGCGATTATGAACAAAAGAACATTGATATTTTTTTTTATTTAGATTACTGTACTAAGTGGTGCTGTGGCCTCTAGCTGCACAGCGGTGCTGTGTCAAAGCTGTGCTTGTTCACTCTCTCCATACTAAGACTCTCACAGCCAGCATGGATGCTGACAAAATTTTTTTTAGATTGCGTCTGTTGATAGGAGTCCTGAGGCACAGGATGTGAGCCCCGTGTACCTGTGGGAGCTTTGAATATCTCCCAATACCTACAAATGGCACTCTGCGAACCCTCGATCCAGCGCTTGGCGCAATGCAGTGGTTAAGGCGGCGATTGCATTGTGAACATCAACGATGCACACCTTGGAGGCCTCGTCCTGTCGGGTGTCCTATACTCAAATTGTGGCTTCATGATGAGTATGGGGTTTTATTTGTGGATGAAATTTTAACTGTTTCTTTTTATGCCGTTCTCCGACTCTCATTTGACTTCTCAGGCTCGTGGGGTGGGCGACCAGGTCCCTGAGTCGGACTGTGGTGGATGGCACAGTGGCCCCTGTCATGTTCATAGAAAATGCACCAACCATTTGTATGTGCTGCGGCTCAGACGCCAGCAGAGGAGAGATAAACAAGAGAGCGTATAGGACGCTTACCAGCCTGGAAGCTACTAGTCATGTATCAGTTTAAGTATTAAAGTCAGTAACCAAGCAATGGCTTTATATCAACCCTACAACCAAGACTTCCCCAGTAACACACAACACCACACTGGCGACGAGGATGAACTGTGAATGCAGGTATTTGTTCAGCTTAAAACACAAGGAAGAAGCATGCTGCCCGGAGGAGGAAGAGAAGTCGTGCTGTCTGTGAGCACCATACCCAATGCTGTGTGCTAACCGATGCTGTGTGCTAACCAGTGCTGTGTGCCAACCAATGCTGTGTGCCAACCAATGCTATGTGCTAACCAACCTATGTGCTGACTGAAGCTGTGCACTGAGGAATCTGCGATCCATGTGTGGCGATGCTGAGTACGAAACGACGCTTTGATGCTGTGTACAAAACCCAATGTTTTGTGTACGAAACGACGCTCTGTGCTACAAAATTCTTCATCCGGTGTTGACAGTGCTGTAAGCTCATCAAACAACAACTGCTAACAACAGCCGTGCCAACTGCTGTACTAACTGCTAACAACTGCTGTGCCAACTGCTGACAATTGCTGTGCTGCTGTGAGTAGGAACAACACATGTACACAAGGGCTAGGTAAGAGGTTAGTTGCTGCTGTATTGTGCACTGCTGTGAACTTTTGCATTAAAATGCTTGTGAGCTTTGCAAGATTAAAGTAATTACAGTGAATTCTTAACTAACATATACAGTGCAGTAAGTGTTTAGTATTCTGAGGAACATTTAAGTGATAAGTTTCCATTTATACAGTAAAAATTACAAATATACAACAATACAACAATACAATTTTATTTAGGTAAGGTACATACATACAATAAATATTTACAAGGATTGTTTAACTTATAGGTATAGCTAGTACATACAATGCCTAAAGCCACTATTACGCAAAGCGTTTCGGGCATGATAAACTTAAATGACAAGCTTAATACTAATTGAGCATAATGAGTAGAATGAAAACAAGAAATGAAAAAATAGATGAAAAAGCAGCACAAATACAATTATGTCGACAAACAGCGCTCTTTAAAGAAAAAAACAGACATTGGTTAACAATACAAGGGTAAGGTAGGTTACAGGGAATTTATTAGGTATAGCTTCGCTTTTAACTTAAACTGGTTGAGAGAGGTACAGTCTTTAACATGGTTGAGAAGGTCATTCCACATTCTGGGCCCCTTGATTTGTAGAGGATTTCTAGTTTGATTAAGTCGTACTCTAGGAATATCAAAACTGTATTTATTTCTGGTGTGATGCTCATGGGTTCTGATACAACCTTCTATGAAGCTTTTGAGATCAGGATTGGCATTATAGTTTAGCGTTTTATATATGTATAATACACATGAGAGAATGTGCAGTGACTTAATGTCTAACATATTCAGAGATTTAAGTAGGGGTACCGAGTGATGTCTGGGGCCAGAATTGGATATTGTCCTAATAGCAGCTTTGTGTTGAGTAATTAGAGGACGTAAGTGATTTTGGGTAGTAGAGCCCCAAGCACAAATACCATAGTTGAGATATGGATAGATAAGGGAGTAATAGAGAGTCACCAGGGCAGGGCGTGGTACATAATATCTGATCTTAGAAAGAATGCCCACAGTTTTAGAAACTTTTTTTGATATGTTTAGAATGTGTCCCTGGAAATTAAGCTTGTGGTCAATGAGAATGCCAAGGAATTTGCCATCTAATTTGTTACAAATTTGGGTATTGTTTATTTTGAGATTTATTTGATTAGAGGATTTATTGCCAAACAGAATATAAAAGGTTTTGTCAATGTTAAGGGTGAGTTTGTTGGCAGTTAGCCACAGATGGACTTTATTTAGCTCAGTATTTACTGTGGCATTTAGAGCAAGGGGATCAGGACTGGAGTAAATGAAGGTTGTGTCATCAGCAAATAGAATTGGTTTGAGGTGTTGGGAGGCATTTGGAAGGTCATTAATGTAGATGAGAAAGTGGAGAGGGCCAAGTATGCTGCCCTGGGGAACACCAATGTTGATGGGTAGGGTGGGAGAAATTGTATTATTCACAGAAACATATTGGAGCCTGTCAGTAAGGTAGGATTTGAGGTATTGTAGGGAGTGTCCTCTGACTCCATAATGATGTAATTTAAGAAGAAGGTTTTGGTGGTTGACAGTGTCAAAAGCTTTATGCAGGTCCACAAACAACCCAACAGAGAACTCATTTTTATCAAGAGCTGTATGAATCGAGTTAAGCATACTAATAAGTGCATCGTTAGTGCTTTTTTTGGGTCTGAAGCCATATTGGCAAGGGCTAAGTATATTGAGTTTGGCTAGATATGAGTAAAGCTGCTTATAGATTAGTTTTTTCAAAAATTTTTGACAAGTTTGGCAGGATAGATATAGGTCTGTAGTTGTTAACATCTGTGAGATTACCACATTTGTGGACAGGCATTACTCTCGCTTTTTTTAGAATATCTGGGAAGGTTTGGAGTTCAAGTGACTTGTTGAAGAGCAAAGCAATAGCAGGGGCTAAAGATCTGGAGGCTTTTTTTGTAAATTAAAGTTGGTATCTCCTCAAGGGCACCAGACTTGGTTTTAAGGGAAAGGATTATCTCATTGACGTCAGTGGAATTAATAGGCTTTAGGTACAGAGACTGTGGATAGTTACCTGAAAGATAGTCATTAATGTCTGTACTGGAAGATGGAATATCATTTGCAAGGGATGAACCAATGGAAGAGAAGAACCTATTGAACTCAGTAGCAGAATCAGAGGCTGAAAGCTGACCATCGTTATTAGACAGGAGGGTCGGTTTGTTATTTAAAGACTTCTTTGATCCCAATATTTGAGAAATTGTTCTCCAAGTTTGTTTAATGTTGCTCTTTATTTGGGTAAATTTATCTTCGTAGTATTTAGTTTTGCCTCGTCTAATTATCTTAGACAGCAATAATGAGTAATTCTTTGAGAATTCTTTGGAGACAATTCCTAACCTATACTTCTTCTCAAGGTCATGTTTTTTATTAATAGATTTAAGTATTCCCTTTGTAAGCCAGGGATTGTTAAGCCTTTTGGTTGTGACTTGTTTTGTAAGCATAGGACAGTGGGTATTATAAAGGCTAAGAGTTTTTTGAAGAAAAGATTGTACTGCAAGGTTGATGTCCACTATGTTACCTAACTCGGACTCCCAGTTGACATTATCAGCAGCAGTTATAAAATTGCCTATAGCAGTTTCATTGTGTAGTCTAAAACGTATCACTCTTGACTCAAGAGGTGGTTTGCTAATGTTAGTTAAGAGAAATGTGGGGTAATGATCTGTAGTGCTATCGGTGATTATACCTGAAGTAAGCGGAGAGGTTATGTTTGTCCAGATGTGATCGAGCGTCGTGGCAGTGCTATCAGTGATTCTAGTAGGTCTAGTGATTAAGGGTATGAGGAAGCAGGAATTCATACAGTTGAGGAAGCTAACAGCAGTGGGGTGTTCAGGCTCGCAGAGGTCAATATTAAAGTCCCCTGCGATAATTAGGTGGTTTTTGTTCAGTCTGTTATCAAGTATTAGATTTCTAAGGTTTGAGTTGAATTCGGACACATCAGTGTTAGGAATTCTATAAACTGCACCCACAGTCAGGACAGACTCGGCACCCTTGACTCTGAAGCTGGCGAAGATATACTCCCCATAGCAGTCTCTGGTTCTAATTTCTTTTAAGCATGTTAGTTCTTGGTGGTAGTAAAGAGCAGTGCCACCACCTCTCTGAATTTGACGACAGTTGTGAATTGCTGAGTAGTTAGGCATGTTAAAGAGCTGAGTAGTATCCTCTTTCAACCATGTTTCAGTAAGTATAATAAAAGAGAATTTGTTGTCAATAGCTTCAATCAAGGCACTAACATCATCGAAGTGTTTACCTAGGGATCTAACGTTCAAATTGATTACAGAGATATTGTGATTATGAGTTAATACATTGTTTACATCATGTGCTGCAAAATATCTGCAATTTAGATCATTAAAGTGATAATTGTCATAGATAGTGGATAAGAGGTTAAGTTCAGGGTCTATACTTGTCTGCATAAAAAAGCTGATTGCAGGAAAAACAAGGGAAGAAAGGCAAATAACAAGGTAGAAATAAGCTATAAAATAGGGAAAAAGATGTACACAATACAGAACAAAGCAAACTCAAAAGGGGCTTACAGGGGTACAATGGAGTAAGGGAGTATGGCTAGGCTAGGCAACCTAGGTAATAAATGAGATTAACGAAAAAACATATAAACATGGACTATACAAAACACAAGATATAGAAATACAAAACAAAAATATAAACAAGACTAAGCAATACAAAAACAAATTGAGCAAAAATGAAAAATGAGGTAGATTGCTTACAAGTACTCTCAGGTACACTGTAAGTAACAATTTGCAATTTGAGATACAGGCAAAGCCAGGGGTACAATGGAGTAAGGGAGCATGGCGAGGCTAGGCAACCTAGGTAATAAATGGAATCAAAGAAAAGTTGAATAATAAGCATAGGCAAATTTAAGCTAATGATTATTAACTATAAATAGTTCAGTTATGACTGTATAATTAATAAGACCTGAAGAACTATTTATGCACTCAATTAAAAAATTTCAGTAAATGACTAGTTAAGAGTAAGTTAAAAATTAAGTCAGAAAATGAAACACTGGGACTTAGGAAACCTAGCCCCACTAGTTGACAGGGGGTTAATTAAGTTAATTCACTGGGAGTGATAATGAGCTGAGACAGACCACATTGGGAGAGGAAAGCGTTGAGGTTCTCTTCTTTAGTAATTGTGAACATTTTGCCCTCTGCGGTTTTTCTCACCTTTATCAGTCCATCTCTAACGAAGCACTGATGAATCGCATCTGGGTTTTTTTGACGGATTTGACGCAGGCGGTAGAGGAGGTGCTGTCTGTTCCTAGTCAAGCACTCGTTGATGTATAATCCCGTCCGTTGGGCTACCGCTGTCCGGACTAGATTGGATTTCGTGAACTGGGAAGACAGCTTCAGGCGAATTTTCCGTTGGTTTTGACTTGATGGATTCTTTTTGCCTACTCTGTAGGCAGCAATAACGTCAGATTTGTTTAGAATGAGCTGCAATTTGTCTTTTATGAGATCCAGAGCTATTTCGACACAGTTTTCACCATCATGTTCCACAGGTATATCTTGGGACGACACTATAACAGAGTCTAGCAGCTTTTGCTGGTCTTGTTCATCCTGGGAGACAGAACGCTGGGCTGAAAATGTACTGATACATGCAGTCATTTTGTTGAGGGCTTCCTACTGTTTTTTAATGGCTTCATCAGTTTTTCAGAAGGTTGCTTTCCTCGCGGAGATCATTTAAATCATGCTGTAGTTGGTCTTGGCTTGCCTTGCAGTTTCTAATTTCCTCGCGGAGGAGGGTTATTTCTTGTTGTTGTTGTTGGAGATTAGCGCGGATCGCTAGATTCTCATTTAGAAGACTCAAGATGATAGCATTTTGAGACTCGAGGACTTGGCACAACTTTTTGAACCACTGATTCTCGGCCTAGTTATAGAATTCCGGTGAGGGACCGGAAGCTCGCTTGAGTTGATATACCTCAGTTTCCTGCATTTGATCCTGACTGTGACCAGACAAACCTGTCACAAAGGTGGACCAAATGGCTTAAAAGGTTTGAAAATTTGTTGATAGTTTCAGACATCAAAAGTGCTGAAAGAAAGCGTGCCTTTCTACTTCATTATGTAGGTGAACGAGTTTGTGACATCTTTGACACACTGAAAGACACTGGTGGTGCCAAAGATTATGACATTGCCAAAGCCAAATTAACTGAGCACTTCAAACCAAGACAAAATACTGCCATGGAAATTATGCATTTTTGGAGAGCGAATCAACTCTCTAATGAAACTGTGGATCAATACCACATACGTCTGCAGGGTTTAGCAGCCCATTGTGAGTTTGCTGATGTTGACAAAGAAATCAAACAGCAAATAATTGAAACATGCACATCTACACGTCTCCGTCGAAGAGCTCTAGAACTTGTTGATGATGAAAGTTCTCTTAACAAGATACTGGATATGGCTCGTCGAATGGAAGATGCTGCACGTGATGCTCGTGTCATGGAGTGCAGTGCCAACAACAGCTCTGCCATTGTTACTAGCAGTGATGAGGTATGTAAGGTTCAGGGAGGACACCGTGATCACAGGAGGTATCATGGCAAACCTAACAGCAAATTGAGCCGAGAACCACATCACAACTGGAGTCATGGAACAAGACTCAAGCAGTCACAACGACCCACATCAGAGGGCGTCAACAATAAATGCTACAATTGTGGAGGAGACTACCCACACCAAGGTAATGTTTGTCCTGCTCAAGGTAAGAAGTGCTATGAGTGTGGAAAACTAGGTCATTTTGATGCTATGTATCGTTCCGCACTAAAGAAACCACAGTCAGTGAATAAAAGCACTGTACGAGGATCAGGTCATAGGGGTCGAGGTGGTAAACACAATCTTGCACCGCATATCCAAAATGTTAATAATATAAAAGACAACATGTCATTACAACCAGTCTCAGATGACAGTGAATATGATTACATTTATGGACTACAATCAATCACGGAATGGACTGATCTTCCAAACAACCCAGAGACTATACTATACATTGCTGGTATTTGTCTTAAAGTTCCCATTGACACTGTGTCAAACACTGACACCATTGCTGAGTGCCACTATGAAAAATTTAAAAAACAGTTCCCAAAGCTTGAAAACTATAATGGACTACAATCAATCACGGAATGGACTGATCTTCCAAACAACCCAGAGACTATACTATACATTGCTGGTATTTGTCTTAAAGTTCCCATTGACACTGTATCAAACACTGACACCATTGCTGAGTGCCACTATGAAAAATTTAAAAAACAGTTCCCAAAGCTTGAAAACTATAATGGCAACGCCACTGCCTATGCTTCAAAGGCAGCCTTACCAGTGATTCGAACTTTCACTGCAGAGATTAAGTCAAAGAGTGTAATGCTCATTACTACATTCCATGTTGTTAGGAATGCAAAGGAGTTTCTACTCAGATTCAAGACTTCAACCAAATTGGGGCTACTTCAGTTTTCTAATGCTGTTGCAGTGGAATCAGCAAACAATGTTGATGCTATTGTTGCTGAATTTTTTGATCGATTTGAACCTACAGATTGTTATACTGATAGCAAAGTTCAGCTGCACATTAACCCAGATGTAATTCAAGTTGCCGAGGAATATGTACACTCTGTAACCTGTGATGCAGTCCCTAAGGCTCTCACTCTTGATGAAATCCGTACTGCAACCCTTGAGGACCCAACTCTGCAAGCAACAGTGGATGCATTGACTAAGAAAAAGTTTCCACGCATCCCACCCTCAGGAGTTGACCAAGATGCATTCAAAGCACTTGAACGCATCCAGACAGAATTAAGTGTTACGCAACAACGCGACACCGTGCTGCGAGGTACTCTTATCGTCATTCCAGCTGTTCTCCAGCAACGTGCTCTGAAGCTTGCACATTAAGGACACCAAGGTCTTGTTAGGACCAAACAGCTGCTACGAGAAAAGGTGTGGTTTCCTGGCATTGATCATCAAGCAAAGGATATGCATGATGCCTGTGTCCCTTGTCAAGCTGCAGTGGATACTTCAAGACCAACACCTCTACAACCTTCAGCACTACCTGCTGCACCATGGACGGAAGTATCGATGGACTTCTGCGGACCACTACCAACTGGAGAGTACTTGATGGTAGTCATTGATGATCACTCACGTTATCCAGAAGTAGAAATCATCACTTCCACATCTGCAAATGCTGTCATCCCGAAACTCGACAAGATCTTTTCAAATTTTTGGCATTTCTGAAGTTGTCAAGGCGGACAATGGACAGCCATTCAATGGACAAGACTTCGTCAACTTTTCTGAGCATATTGGATTCAAACACCGCCGTGTGATGCCACTACATCCTCAAGCAAATGGAGAAGTCGAGAGATTCATGCAACCTCTCATGAAAGCGGTACGCTGTGCTCATGCCGAAGGACGATCCTGGAAACAAGCTATGTATTCTTTTCTCAGGAACTACCGATCAACACCGCACGGAACACTGGGCAAGTCGCCTGACGAACTCTTATTTGGACATCCTATGAGGATCGCACTACCAGTCATGCCAGCCGAGGTAACGGATAAACGTCTCGCTCAGAAGGATGCACTAGCCAAGGGCAAAATGAAAATTGCTCATGATCAACGTGCAAAGGAACAATTCATAAGGGTTGGAGACACTGTTTTAGTTAAAAAGAAAAAAGAGGGAAAGCTAGATATGCCATATGATACAAAACTATATAAAGTGATTAGTGTAAAAGGAACTATGGTAACAGCTAGTGATAGAGATCATAGTATAACACGTAATATGGCCTATTTCAAAGTGATTCCAACTAGTGTAGAAAATGATGAAGTGCAAAGTCGTACAAACGATAAATAAAAATGAGTTATAACCTGGCAAACAATTGATCAAAGGATATTCTTGTATTTAGGGACTCTCGTCCTAAACGTCATGTTAAACACCCTTCGCGATTTGATGATTACTTGTATTCTCATGCAATGCAAAGTATTTACTTATTATGCTAAACTAAATTTAATATTGTTTGAATAATGCAGATCTCTCATTCATTATTTTGTAACTTTGTTGTACAGGTTCTTTCATTTTTGTTTAACATTGCATTTGTATTTTTAACATTGAAACCCTGTGTAGTAAAGATTAAGTTTTTTAAAGTCTTTGTGTGCTTAATTAATGTTAAATGTATGCAACATCTTTTGATATGTTAAAAACTTACTTTGTGTCAATAACTTTGCTTTGTGCTACAAGCATGGTAGACATCCTGTATTCATTCTTTTTAAAGAAAAGGAGGGATGTCATGTTTATAGAAAACGGCACCATCAGTTTATATATGCTGCGGCTCAGACGCCAGCAGAGGAGAGATAAACAAGAGAGCGTACAGGACGCCTACCAGCCTGGAAGCTACTAGTCATGTATCAGTTTAAGTATTAAAGTCAGTAATCAAGCAATGGCTTTATATCAACCCTACAACCAAGACTTCCTCAGTAACACACAACACCACATCCCCCACTATATTGGGCCCCAGACCAAGCTACTTCTCTGACTCTCCCGACTGACTCTTTCCGCTCCCCTCTCACCTCTGTGGCAGGGTTAAGCCCCAAGCCCCCAGTGGTGACCACCTCATCACCTAGGGTGGCTCCAGCTTTCATTGTACCAGCTGCACCCTTTACCCCTTCTCTTAATGGGGGTGCTTGGTGCCGTCACTTTCGCACTCGCATGATTCCTTCCCAATCGACAACATTCCAGGCATTGTTTGGTCCTGCTTCGTGGCCTAAGTATTTTGATCTCAGTCACGTTTATCCTTCTTGTCTTGATGATTTATTCCTCCGTAAACACCTTGTTGATTCGGTGGATACTTTTGTCACTTTTAACCACACCCGTACTGGTACATGTGTTGTTGCAGCCCCTTCTCAGGGAGTGGCTGCTCATTTGGCTTCGTTGTCCTGCATTAGGTTCGGATCCCGAACCCCCTGTTCGGATCTCCAAAAGTGCTTGTTAAATGCCAGCATTGGTACAGTTCTTCTTCCGCACCATGTTGCGACTTGTGATAGGAGAGTGAAAGACTGCCACGAGGATATTAAATATATCCTTGAGGCCCAAGGCCATTCTATCCTCCAGATAGATATGTTCACTCGACCCCCTTGTGGTCGAGATTTCCATCTTCCATCATTCTTGCCGGTGTTAGATGCTTCGTTCAAGAGTACATACCCCCATCTTCTCGCCTCTGGAACAGGTAGTGGAGATTTAGGCATGATCTCTTCAAGTGCACAAGTGAGGCATGTCTAAGCCCCTTGTGTGGAGCCTCGGGTCATTCTAAGATGGAGTGCTCTTCTTCCCAAGCTCACTGCATCAATTGCAGTGACGCCCATCCTGCCTTCTCCTACGCATGTGTACACTACAAATTTGAGGAAGCCATCCTCAATTTGAAACATCGCGATCATTTATCTTTTCCTGAGGCGAAACGCCAGGTTCAGTCTTCCCTCTTTGTCTGGCACTCGTGTGTTGCATTCCACTTCTCCTTGCCCTCTCCTGCTTTCTCAATTTTGCAACCGTTCCAGACCTTGGACCCTGACACCGCCACCACCACCTCACCTGTTCCTTTGCATTCTGGGCCAGAGGGTCTTCCTCCTGGTTCTCCGTCTGGTGTTCCCTCTTTCCTTCAGTCTTCCTGGTCTTCTGTGTCCTCTTTTCCTTCTCACCCCAATCCTTCTTCTCAGCCCTCCCCTCTATTTTCTTGGAGGAGCCACTTCTGCTCCCCAGAGCTATCCAGGCTGATATGTATATCCTTAGACTTTGGCCTCAATCAGTGTGGATGGAGTTCTATGCCTACCGGGGACCACGAGCCAGAACCTGGCTCCCTCAGAGAGGCACGAGGAGCAATGGCCTATTGAAATGTACATGTGATTTGGAGCATTCTGTGTCTGCCATCGACCGGATCAGGCACCCAGAAAGGTACGTGCCTCAAAACAAACCCCTATTCTGGTTAAAAAGACGAAAAAAAACGATTGGACAGAACTCCTCAAATGAAAACGAGCAAACGAGCATGACGTCACACGTGCCGCGGCGCATGTCTGCGCAGCTAACTCCTTCCCGGGAGGGGGAAGGGAGAGCCCTACACCCACCGCGCCGGCGATCCAACCATCAGTTCTTTGTCTGATGTGATTGTGGCTGGGTCAGGTAGCTCCAGTTCCAAATTTTTTGATGGTGTTCGGGCTTCAGGCTTCGTCTCGGCGGCAGTATAAAGTTTCCTGGCTGTCCTTCGGGTTCTGTTTGTCTCTCCGTCGCTGTTCTTCGTTTTCGGTTAAGGTTGTTTTGTCCTTTCTCTCATGGCTGTTTCAGGACCGTCATCTTATGCTGAATACTGTCGCCTCATATCGTGCGGCGCTGGCAGAGCCGCTGCAGCTTGCTTTCGGTATAAATGTTACTTCTGTGCCATTTCGCAAGCCTGTCTTGGGCGTTGTTTCACCTCCGGCCTGCTCATGCGCCGCCTGAGCCGAATTGGTCCTTGGACAGGGTGCTCTCGTACTTGTCTTCTTCTTGTTTTGTTGTGGCCCCCGTTAGTTCAGGATTGTTTTTCTAAGGTTCTTTTCTTGTTGGCGTTGGTCTCTGGGGGTCAGGTCGGAGAGCTTCATGTTCTCCTTCGGCGCAGGGGTTTTTGCCCTTTTGGTCGTGGTTTGTTCGTTTGCAGCCGTCTCCTTCTTTTCTGGTGAAGAATGAGACTGCTGCTTTCCGGAGGGCCCTTGGGTTGTTGATGCTTGGTTGGTCAGGGCAGTGGTTCATCATGTGTTGTCAGTTTGAGGCGCTCCGCTGTTATTTGCGCGCCACAGCCTCGGTGGCCGGAGACACGCTTTGGGTTGATGCGGTTTCCCTTCTATCCTATTCCCGGGTTCGGGTCTCTCAGGTTGTCCGCTGGGTTATTCGGTCCAGCCAGCCTGCGGTCTATCCCCATGTCCATGACGTTCATAACTTTGTTGCTCTTGCTGCCGTCTTCGGTAACATGTCTTGGGCTGACATTCAGGCACGGGGTTTTTGGCGGTCGAACAGGGTCCTGGTTGCATGCTACATCATAAATGTTCCTGAGCCTAGTAGGGCGTGTGTCACTTTGGGTCGGTGGTTGCAGCCCGTTGTCTCGACTTCGAGTTGAGGTGCGAGCACCGATCTCCTCCTGAGTAAGTCCCTCTAGTTTTTGGTGATGTAGCTTTAGGGAGTCGAAGGGGCCCCCCCCAGAAAACCAGCGTTGAATGTAATGAAACGCCATTTTCTGGGAGAGACCCGAAGGCTCCCAGGCCACACCCCTCCCCCCACGAGTCTGCGGCTTTTCGCGAGCTTGGACATCCAGCCTTAGAACTGATGGTTAGAACACCGGCGCGGATTGTCTGGGGCTCCCCCTTTCCCCTCCCGGGAAGGGAGGGAGCTTCTCAGACATGCGACACGGCTCGTTTGACGTCATGCTCGTTTGCTCGCTTTCATTTGAGGAGCTCTGTCCACTCATTTGTCTATTTTCGTTCTTTTAACCAGAATAGGGGTTTGTTTTGAGGCCCTAAGTTTTCTGGGTGCCAGGCCCGGTCAATGGTGGACACGGAATGCTCCAAACCACATGTGCATTTCTAAAGGCCATTGCTCCTCGTACAACTCTGAGGGGGGCCAGGTTCTGGCTTGTGGTCCGTGGTAGGCCTTGAACTCCATCCACACTGACTGACACCAAAGTCTAAGGATATACATATCAGCCTGGATAGCTCCGGGGAGCCTCTGGGGTCTCACCCAAAAAAATGCTGTTTCATTACATTCAATGCTAGTTTTTTGGCCCTCCTCACCACCTGTCTGTCCGAGCCATTGTCCAGCCACTTCCCAGCGACGCATGTCTCTCTACGTCAGAAACTTGAGCCTGGCTACTCTCCTCCTTCCTCCCCGGCGGGTAAGAAAGCTTCAATATCTTCCTCACCTTCTGGCTCCGACACTATTCCTGCTTCCCCTCCCATTTCAGTGGCGGAGTCACCTGTCCCTGCTATGGAGGTTTCCTTGGTCCTTAATTCTCTCTTGGATGCTGTCCTTGATCCAGTGCACTCTCCTGTTTTTGTCCTTCCTGCCCCCGATTCCCTTGACCGTCCCTCTCTGATGCCTCCTCCTGCTCCACACACTGTCAGTCCGCCTCTGGTCCGTCCTCCGGATCACTTGACTCCATTGTCTCTGCTAGCTTTGCCTATGCCCCGTTACCCAGATTTCACTGATCCTGATCTTACTTAGTCTATTGTGCTCTTCTTTGCCTTTGTTTCTCTCTTGTTATCTCTGTTACTGTTCTCTCTCTTTTTTCTATGTCTGTTCTTCAATGGAATATTGAAGAACAGACATAGAAAAAAGAGTTTAAATATAAAGTTTAAATATAAAGTTTATGGTGTTTTTTTTGTAAAATTCATTAATAAATTGTGAATGATATATATTGGCTGAGTGAAACGTTCAAAATCCATTTTGTTATAATATGATCAGAAAAAAGTAGTTTTCCAAATTTTCTAAAAATTGCTCTTTTTAACACAATTTGACTCCTTATGCATTCCACTAAACACTAATATCATGTTTAAATATATAATTTATGTATTATTCCCTAAGATAATTTATATAAATTATAAAAGTTGCTGGAAAGTGGTGTGAAAGAATCTGAAAACGTTTTGTTGTCTTATATTGGCGTGTTCGTATTAACTAGAGTGAGTAAGAGTGAGCGAGAGTGGGTAAGAGTGAGTAAGAGTGACTGAAGGTGAGTGAGAGTGCCAGAGAGTGTGTAAGTGTGAGTAAGAGTGAGTGAGAGTGTGTAAGTGTGAGTAAGAGTGAGTGAGAGTGTGAAAGTGTGAGTAAGAGTGAGTATAAGTAAGAGTGACTGAGAGTGAGTAAGAGTGAGTGAGAGTAAGAGTGACAGAATGAGTAATAGTGAGAGTAAGGGTGACAGAGTGAGTAAGAGTGAGAGTAAAAGTGATTGAGAGTAAGGGTGAGTATGAGAGTAAGAGTGATTGAGAGTTAGAGTGAGAGTAAAAGTGATTGAGAGTTAGTGAGAGTAAGAGTGATTGAGAGTAAGAGTGATTGAGAGTAAGAGTGATTGAGAGTAAGAGTGATTGAGAGTAAGAGTGATTGGGAGTAAGAGTGATTGGGAGTAGGAGTAAGAGTGAGAGTAGGAGTAAGAATGAGAATAAGAGTGATTGAGAGTAAGAGTGAGTAAGAGTAAGAATGAGAGTAAGAGTGATTGAGAGTAAGAGTGATTGAGAGTAAGAGTGATTGAGAGTAAGAGTGATTGGGAGTAAGAGTGATTGAGAGTAAGAGTGATTGAGAGTAAGAGTGATTGAGAGTAAGAGTGATTGGGAGTAAGAGTAAGAATGAGAGTAGGAGTGATTGAGAGTAGGAGTGATTGGGAGTAGGAGTGATTGGGAGTAAGAGTGATTGAGAGTAAGAGTAATTGAGAGTAAGAGTATGAGAATAAGAGTGAGAGAGTGAGTATGAATGGGTAAGGGTGACTGAGAGTGAGTTAGAGTGACAGAGTAAGAGTGGCAGAGAGTAAGAGTGACAGAGAGTAAGAGTGACAGAGAGTAAGAGTGACAGAGAGTAAGAGTGATAGAGAGTAAGAGTGACAGAGTAAGAGTGACAGAGAGTAAGAGTGACAGAGAGTAAGAGTGACAGAGTAAGAGTGACAGAGTAAGAGTGAGTATGAGAGTGAGTAAGGATGACTGAAAGTAAGAGTGAGTAATAGTGCGTAAGAGTGATTGAGAGTAAGAGTGAGTAATAGTGTGTAAGAGTGATTGAGAGTAAGAGTGAGTAATAGTGCGTAAGAGTGATTGAGAGTGAGAGTGATTATGAGAGAGTTAAGAGTGTGAGGTGTGAGAGGGTAGCAGGCCAGGAAAGCAGGATGTGTGGTCACAGATAGGCCTAGCCCTAGGCCTCGTGATCTCTAATGTTGGTTTTTATATATATGTTGGATTTTTTGTCCTGTTTCAAATTATAATTATTTAGCAGGAATGTAATAAGATATTGCACAGTATTAATGTGACAATAATATATGCATTATTTCCTTGAAAATCAAACTTGTTGTTCAAAGATAATATACAATCTTTGAAGGAAACATTTTGAGAGCGCGAGCTGATGGCAACACTAGGCTGGTGGTGAGAGAGACACATGGTTAGTTGTGCTCAGACCTTCAGTGGTGAAGGGTGTGTCCCAGCTGGCCGCCACCAGCCGCCACCCGCCGCCACCCGCCGCCACCACCCACCACCCACCACCACCCACCATCACCAGCCGCCATCAGCCGCCACCACCTACCACCGCCATCACCCACCACCACCCACCACCGCCACCCGCCGCCACCACATGCCGCCACCACCACCACCGCCATCACCCACCACCGCCACCCGCCACTAGCCGCCACCACCCATTACCGCCACCACCAGCCGCCACCCGCCACCACCAGCCGCCACCAGCCGCCACCACTGCCACCCGCCGCCACCCGCTGCCACTACCCACCACCACCAGCCGCCACCCACCACCGCCACCCGCCACCAGCTGCCACCACCCACCACCAGCCGCCACCACCCACCACCGCCACCACCAGCCGCCACCCGCCACCACCAGCCACCATCAGCTGCCACCGCCACCAGCCGCCACCGCCCGCCACCAGCTGCCACCACCACCAGCCGCCACCACCGCCCGCCACCAGCCGCTACCACCACCAGCCGCCACCACTGTCCGCCCGCCGCCGCCACTGTCCGCCCGCCGCCACTGTCCGCCACAGCCGCCACTGTCCGCCACAGCCGCCACTGTCCGCCCGCCGCCACTGTCCGCCCGCCGCCACTGTCCGCATGCCGCCACTGTCCACCACCGCCGCCACTCTCCGCCACCGCCCCAGCCGCCACTGTCCGCCCGCCGCCACTATCCGCCACAGCCGCCCGCCGCCACTGTCCGCCACTGCCGCCACTCTCCGCCACCGCCGTCACTGTCCGCCACAGCCGCCACTGTCCGCCAGTGTCCGCCACCGCCGCCACTGTCCGCCCGCCGCCACTGTCCGCCACCGCCGCCACTGTCCGCCACCGCCACCACCACCGCCACCACTGTCCACCACCACCACCACTGTCCGCCACCGCCACCACTGTCCGCCACCACTGTCCGCCCGCCGCCGCCACTGTCCGCATGCCGCCACTGTCCGCATGCCGCCACTGTCCACCACCGCCGCCACTGTCCGCCACAGCCGCCACTGTCCACCCGCCGCCACCGCCGCCAATGTCCGCCACCGCCCACACTGTCCGCCACCGCCGCCAATGTCCGCCACAGCCGCCACTGTCCGCTCGCCGCCACTGTCCGCCACAGCCGCCACTGTCCGCCCGCCGCCACTGTCCGCCACAGCCGCCACTGTCCGCCCGCCGCCACTGTCCGCCACCGCCGCCAATGTCCGCCACAGCCGCCACTGTCCGCCCGCCGCCAATATCCGCCACCGCCGCCACTGTCCGCCCGCCGCCACTGTCCGCCAGCGCCGCCACTGTCCGCCACCACCACCACTGTCTGCAACCGCCACCACTGTCCGCCACCGCCACCACTGTCCGCCACCGCCGCCACTGTCCACCACCGCCACCACTGTCCACCACCGCCGCCACTGTCCGCCCGCCGCCACTGTCCACCACAGCCGCCACTGTCCGCCCGCCGCCAATATCCGCCACCGCCGCCACTATCCGCCACAGCCGCCACTATCCGCCACCGCCGCCACTGTCAACCACCGCCGCCACAGCCGCCACTGTCCGCCCGCCACCACTGTCCGCCCGCCGCCACTATCCGCCACTGCCGCCATTGTCCGCCACAGCCGCCACTGTCCACCGTACAGCCTCCCTTCTCTCCGTTAGTTAATAATTATAATTGTTAGTAAATAATAAAGGAAATATAAATTATTAGATTTTTTTTACCCTTAAATTGGTTTTAATATTTAAATTGAAAATAATAATATAATATAAAATAAAATATAATAATAATATAATATAAAATAATATAATTTAATTTCAAGAAATTTAACTTTAAACACAAAGATGTGAAAAGGGTTCAGATTATAGGCTCAAACCTTTCATAAGAGATTCATATTGGTGTATGAATGGATTATGAATGACTCATGTTAGGATTGTAAAGTTGCCACAACATCTCAAATTAGTGTTAGATACGTAGGTTTTGGTTATAAGTTTTGGAAACCTATTTAAGTCCACACACAATATCGTATCTGATACGATAAAACAAACGTTTCCAATCCTTTCAAATACTTTCCAGATATGTTGTGGCAACCTAAAATTGTTTGCTGGGTATGACGTCGACCAGTTAATACAGAATATTCTGTCATAATATATATGTGTATATATATATATATATATATATATATATATATATATATATATATATATATATATATATATATATATATATATATATATATATGCGAACAAGCCTGAATGGTCCCCAGGACTATATGCGACTGAAAACTCACACCCCAGAAGTGACTCGAACCCATACTCCCAGGAGCAACGCAACTGGTAACTACAGGGCACCTTAATCCGCTTGACCATCACGACCGGACATAAGGAAGTGATAGCCGAAGCTATTTGAACCACTTCCCCGCCGGCAATCGGATGGTAATCTTGGGCATAGCATTTTATCAAATCACCTCATTCTTTGGGGCACACGTGAGGAACACAAATGCGAACAAGCCTGAATGGTCCCCAGGACTATATGCGACTGAAAACTCACACCCCAGAAGTGACTCGAACCCATACTCCCAGGAGCAACGCAACTGGTAACTACAGGGCACCTTAATCCGCTTGACCATCACACCCGGACATAAGGAAGTGATAGCCGAAGCTATTTGAACCACTTCCCCGCCGGCACTCGGATGGTAATCTTAGGCATAGCATTTTATCAAATTACCTCATTCTTTGGGGCACACGTGAGGAACACAAATGCGAACAAGCCTGAATGGTCCCCAGGACTATATGCGACTGAAAACTCACACCCCCAGAAGTGACTCGAACCCATACTCCCAGGAGCAACGCAACTGGTAACTACAGGGCACCTTAATCCACTTGACCATCACGACCGGACATAAGGAAGTGATAGCCGAAGCTATTTGAACCACTTTCCCGCCGGCACTCGGATGGTAATCTTGGGCATAGCATTTTATCAAATCACCTCATTCTTTGGGGCACACGTGAGGAACACAAATGCGAACAAGCCTGAATGGTCCCCAGGACTATATGCGACTGAAAACTCACACCCCAGAAGTGACTCGAACCCATACTCCCAGGAGCAACGCAACTGGTAACTACAGGGCACCTTAATCCGCTTGACCATCACACCCGGACATAAGGAAGTGATAGCCGAAGCTATTTGAACCACTTCCCCGCCGGCACTCGGATGGTAATCTTAGGCATAGCATTTTATCAAATTACCTCATTCTTTGGGGCACACGTGAGGAACACAAATGCGAACAAGCCTGAATGGTCCCCAGGACTATATGCGACTGAAAACTCACACCCCAGAAGTGACTCGAACCCATACTCCCAGGAGCAACGCAACTGGTAACTACAGGGCACCTTAATCCGCTTGACCATCACACCCGGACATAAGGAAGTGATAGCCGAAGCTATTTGAACCACTTCCCCGCCGGCACTCGGATGGTAATCTTAGGCATAGCATTTTATCAAATTACCTCATTCTTTGGGGCACACGTGAGGAACACAAATGCGAACAAGCCTGAATGGTCCCCAGGACTATATGCGACTGAAAACTCACACCCCCAGAAGTGACTCGAACCCATACTCCCAGGAGCAACGCAACTGGTAACTACAGGGCACCTTAATCCACTTGACCATCACGACCGGACATAAGGAAGTGATAGCCGAAGCTATTTGAACCACTTCCCCGCCGGCACTCGGATGGTAATCTTGGGCATAGCATTTTATCAAATCACCTCATTCTTTGGGGCACACGTGAGGAACACAAATGCGAACAAGCCTGAATGGTCCCCAGGACTATATGCGACTGAAAACTCACACCCCAGAAGTGACTCGAACCCATACTCCCAGGAGCAACGCAACTGGTAACTACAGGGCACCTTAATCCGCTTGACCATCACGACCGGACATAAGGAAGTGATAGCCGAAGCTATTTGAACCACTTCCCCGCCGGCACTCGGATGGTAATCTTGGGCATAGCATTTAGTGCTGGCTAGGGTTCGAGTCTCCTGGTGGGAAAGTGTTCTAAAGTTGTATATTTCACTCTCGTGTTTAGGAGAGTTGTGCCTTAAGCATAGACACTGTGTCTTCCCATATTAACAGGGACTTGATGAAATAAACGTAAAAATGACCCCTCACTTGCTCTAGTGCTCTTGGGAGGTGGTGATCTTTGGTGTATTTAAATACTCCGAAATTACCATCTCTTTTAAGGGTCTGAGCAGGTGGTGGAGCGGGTTAAGGCGTACCTGTTATGCCAGTTGCTGGAAGGCTTCTGTGCTGGCTAGGGTTCGAGTCTCCTGGTGGGAAAGTGTTCTAAAGTTGTATACTTCACTCTCGTGTTTAGGAGAGTTGTGCCTTAAGCATAGACACTGTGTCTTCCCATATTAACAGGGACTTGATGAAATAAACGTAAAAATGACCCCTCACTTGCTCTAGTGCTCTTGGGAGGTGGTGATCTTTGGTGTATTTAAATACTCCGAAATTACCATCTCTTTTAAGGGTCTGAGCAGGTGGTGGAGCGGGTTAAGGCGTACCTGTTATGCCAGTTGCTGGAAGGCTTCTGTGCTGGCTAGGGTTCGAGTCTCCTGGTGGGAAAGTGTTCTAAAGTTGTATACTTCACTCTCGTGTTTAGGAGAGTTGTGCCTTAAGCATAGACACTGTGTCTTCCCATATTAACAGGGACTTGATGAAATAAACGTAAAAATGACCCCTCACTTGCTCTAGTGCTCTTGGGAGGTGGTGATCTTTGGTGTATTCAAATACTCCGAAATTACCATCTCTTTTAAGGGTCTGAGCAGGTGGTGGAGCGGGTTAAGGCGTACCTGTTATGCCAGTTGCTGGAAGGCTTCTGTGCTGGCTAGGGTTCGAGTCTCCTGGTGGGAAAGTGTTCTAAAGTTATATATATATATTGTGACGGGAAAGTGTAGGAGTGTAGATGTTCGGCAGTCCTCCTAATGGCTGGTGTCAATGCCTGTCACATTTACAAAAAAATAGAGACTGCTTGGCTGTTGTCTGTGGTAGAGTAAGGGTAGACACGCAAAACACATAGTATGAACAATGAAACTTTAATTAACTGGAGAGCAAATTTAAAAACAAAGATAATCCCTTGGCTATGTACAGTGCAAACAAACAAGTCATAAAATTAAGAACAGGGATAAATTACTCTAGGAATAATATAAAGATAAAATGACATAAACAGGTCCTGAGAATATAGCGCTAGCTGGGAACCTCCACCAATAAACAGGACGTGTATCAGTTGGTACTCACTTAATTGTACTCTCCTAATTGTGCTTGCGGGGATTGAGCTTTGGCTCTTTGGTCCCGCCTCACAACTGTCAATCAACTGGTGTACAGATTTCGGAGCCTACTGGGCTCTATCATAACTACATTTGAAACTGTGTATGGAGTCAGCCTCCACCACATCACTTCTTAGTGCATTCCATTTATTACCTACTCTGACACTGAAAAAATTCTTTCTAACGTCTCTGTGGCTCATCTGGGTACTAAGTTTCCACCTTTGTCCCCTTGTTCGTGTCCCACCCGTGCTGAAGAGTTTGTCTTTGTCCACCCTGTCAATTCCCCTGAGAATTTTGTAGGTGGTTATCATGTCTCCCCTTACTCTTCTGTTTTCCAGGGATGTGAGGTTCAGCTCCTTTAGCCTTTCCTCGTAGCTCAATCCTCTCAGTTCCGAGACGAGCCTGGTGGCATATCGCTGAATCTTCTGTAACTTTGTCTTGTGTTTAACTAGGTATGGACTCCAGGCTGGAGCTGCATACTCCAGGATTGGTCTTACATAAGTGGTATACAGGGTTCTGAAAGATTCCTTACACAAGTTTCTAAAGCCAGTTCTTATGTTGGCCAGTCTAGCATATGCCGCTGATGATATTCTTTTGATGTGGGCCTCTGGGGACAGGTTCGGTGTGATATCAACCCCCAGATCCTTCTCTCTATTTGACTCTTGCAGGATTTCCCCTCCCAGATGATACCTTGTGTTCAGCCTCCTGCTCCCTTCGCCTAATTTCATCACCTTACACTTTCCTGAGTTGAACTTTAGCAGCCATTTTCTAGACCAGTCCTCCAGTTTATCCAGGTCATCCTGTAGTCTCTGTCTATCTTCATCCGTCTTGATTCTTCTCATAATTTTTGCATCATCAGCAAACATTGAGAGGAATGAGTCTATACCCTATGGAAGATCGTTCACATATATTAGAAACAGGATGGGTCCAAGTACTGAGCCCTGTGGGACTCCGCTGGTGACATCTCGCCATCCTGATGTCTCCCCCCTCACCGTTACTCGCTGTTTCCTGTTGCTTAAGTACTCCCTTATTCAGGTTGTTCACAGCTTGAGAGCACAAGGATATTCTGACTTCAATAGCTAGTTCAAGCCCAGACATCGACTTAGGTAGAGGGCACTGAGGTGCAGAGGTGCAGGTGTACAGACGGCAGGTCACCAATCAGAAGCAGGCAGGCTGGGAATGGTAGTTTGCTGGTTGACGACGGGCGAGCCGGCATGGAGGGAGTGTGGAGTGGGGGATTAGGGGATGTTTTGCCTCCTGGTCAAAACGTTTTGTGCTACTGGTAGACGTATCTTGAAGGTAGCATCTTATTCTTGTATATGTGTAAGTAACTTTAAGTAGGGAAGAGCAGGCTCAATCTCTCTTGAAAGAGATTATCGTCACAACTCTCCCCCGAAGCCTGCGCTTACGGGTGAAGTTACGTCTTCAGGTGGTAGAGTGGTAGGTGGAGCTGCCTCTACCTCATAGACTCTGGAGAGGGCGTCTGGTATGATGTTGTCAGAACCCTTGATGTAGAAAATCTCCAGGTTGAAATTCTGCAGATATAAAGCCCATCGTAGAAGTCGTTGTTTGTTGAATTGGGCTTGCTGCAAGAAGCGTAGGGGATTGTGGTCCGAGTAGATGGTGGTAGACCGAGCACCTTGTAGGTACGATGCAAAGTGCTGTAAATTCAGGACGATGGAGAGTAGCTCCTTTTCGATAGTGCTGTAATTCTTCTGGTGTGGGTTTAACTTGTAGCTGTAGTAGCTAACAGGCAGAACCTCCTCGCCTCGTTGTTGTATCAAGTGTTCCCAGATGCCGGTACCACTGGCGTCGACATGGAGGATGAACGGCTTCGTGATATCTGGCGGGGGGAGAATGAGATTAGAACTTAACAAAGGAGCACTATCATAGTCCTGCAAATAGGTATGAAGATCAGTTAGGATTTCCGAGTTGGAAGGCACTGACTCAGTGTTAGTGCTTTCGGGAGGAGAAGCAGGGAAGGTCTCACTGTGGAGGTATGGACCTTTAAATGTGGATAATGATACCAATACAGTGGGGGAAGTACCTTGATACTGCTTCAGGAGGTTGACGTGGCACAACTGGGTCTTCCGCCGCCTATCTGGAGTCTCAAGAACGTAGTTGTGGTTGTTTTTGCACTCCTTGATGCGGTAAGGTCCTGAAAACTTGTTTTGCAATGGAGAACCTGGGATGGGAAAGTATGCCAACACGAAGTCTCCTGGTTTAAATTTCCTTAATATGCTGCTTTGGTCAAAATGAGTCTTCATCCTCTCCTGAGTTTTCAATAGATTGTCATTAGCAAATTTACGTACTCTCTCTAGAATGTGTTTTATGTTTGAAAGAAACTGGGGCACATTCTGAGGGTCACTGAAGGTGGCATTACGTAGAGTCTTTAAAAGCTTTGGGAGGAGTACGGCACTTACGTCCATAGAGCATCTCATAAGGAGATACTCCTAGAGACTCATTGGGGAGACTTCTGTAAATACACATAACGAGATCAAGTTGTTTATCCCAGTCCTTCAAGGTTTCATTGCAAATTTTTTTAGGAGTGCTTTAATAGTCTGATGATTACGTTCAAGAGAACCCTGTGAAGCAGGATGATAGGGACTGGACAATACCTGTGTGATATTGAACTCTTCCAGTGTCTTCTTGAAGAGATCACTGGTGAAGTTGGTGCCACAGTCACTTTGAACCTCTCTTGAAAATCCATACTGGGTGAAGATCTTCAATAGTTGTTTCACCACAGTAGCAGCCGTAATGTTCTTTACCGGAACTGCTATGGGGAATCTGGTGGTAGGACACAGGATAGTTAGTATATAGGCGTTGCCAGAACTGGTCCGGGGTAAAGGACCAACACAGTCTATGATGAGTCTGTGGAAAGGTTCTGCAGGCACTGGGATAGGATTCAACGGTGCCTTAGGAATAGAGATGTTAGGTTTACCTGCCAACTGACATGTATGACACTGATGCACGTAACTTTTGACGTTTTTAACCATACCTGGCCAGTAGTAGTCTTGTCTGATTCCGTGGTAGGTTTTGTTAAAACCGTAGTGAGAAAGAGCTCCATGGGCCAGGTGTAGAATATCGGGCCGTAGGCTGGTGGGAACCACTAGTTGTTCGACGTTTGTCCAATCGTCGTCCTCCTTCAGCTTACTGGGTCTGTACCTGCGGTAGAGCAACTGATTCTCTAGAAAGAACCCAGGGATACTGTCAGGTTGTGTCTCAGCCTGGAAGAACAATGGTGTTAATGATGGATCCTCCCTCTGTAACTTACGGAACTCCAAACTAGTAAGATTCGGTGGTAGATTCTGTAGGTCTTGAGGGACAGCGGTTGCAGTAGAGTCAGCTGGTTGCGGGCGTGCAGCTTGTGCACTGGTGGTCACCAAAACCGGAGGAGAAACTTCAATCACTTTCTTGGACCTCTGCTGAAACATACATAAAGATGGGATTATCCATTACAGAGTTACGCACCTGGGGTTTGTCCATGATGATCAGGTTGGACGGTTGCAGATCTTCTGCCAAGTCGTTGCCCAGGAGAAGTTGCACTCCAGGCATGGGAAAAGGCTTTTCCCTGATGGCGACTTGGACTTCACAGGTCACAAAAGGACAATCAAGGTGGACTCTGGCGAGTGGATACGGAGTGGTAGCAGTGAGGTCAGTGATAAGGACGGTTTCCCCGGTGTAGGTGATGTTAGGCACAGCTGATTTCAATATTATGGACTGAAGTGCCGCTGTGTCCCTCAAGATCTTCAATTTGAAACGTCCCTCCGAATCTGTACCGTTGGAAGAGACAGTTCCAGGATACAGGTGTTTACTGAAGAGAGAAAGATCATTAACAGGAACACCAACATTCATCACAGGCTTACCGGACTTAGGAGGAGTCGGTTTGGGTTTAGTACTTTCATTACCTTTGTACTGAGCCTTCCCACATCTATCTATGGTATGTCCATAGAGTTTGCAATACTTACAATACAATTGAGAGCTCGCTTGTTCGGCACTCACTTTATCATAACTGTACCAAGACTTCTTACTGGAAGGTGGTTCTGGTGTAAGCCGATGGATGAGGCTGTAGGTGTCAGCTGACTTCGCACATTTAATGTAGTCGGTTTCTTCTTTATCTGCTAAATATAAACGGACGGAAGGGGGAACCCGTCTCAAGAATTCCTCAACTAGCATGAGGTTGACGAGTTCTGAAAATGTAGAGACATGTGCTGCTTCCAGCCATTTCATGAAATATCTTTTCTTGGTATTGGCAAATTCTAGAAAGGTGGTGGTACTTGCCTTTAGATAATCACGGAATTTTCGTCTGTAGCATTCGGTGGAGAGAAGGTAGGCGTCCAAAACAGCTTGCTTGAGGGTCTGGTAGTCATTCTCAGACGCTAAGATACTGAGAGTAACCGCAGCTCTACCTGTCAGATGCACTCTGAGAAGGGTAGACCATTGATCTGCAGGCCAGCTAAGTTTATTAACTAGGGTCTCAAACGTGGTGAAAAAGACATCAATCTCTGTGTCAACGAATGGTGGCATTAACTTACTTGCATGGGAGACATTGAAACTTACGGGAAGACTAGCTGTAGCTTGTTGGCGCTGAGTGTGGTGTGTAGTTTCCAACGCGAGTTCTTGTCGCCGGTATTCGTGAGAACTGTCAGCTTGCTGTTTACTGTACTCCCGTTGGATTTCCAGGTCACGTTGTTTTGCTTCAAGCTGTACTCGCTCACGCTCTCTGAATAGGGCCAGCTCACATTCCTTTAGGGCCACCTCGCGTTCTTCTTGCTCTTTCTTTATGGCAGCCTCATGTTCTTGTTCTTTCCTGATTGCAGCTTCTTCTTTCGTCATTTGTAGAGCTTTTTGTTGCTCTTGCTCGAACTTTGCAAGTTCGAGCTTGAGTTTCATAGTTGTCAGAGCATGTTTTTCTGCAATAGAATAATTTTCGAGAGTTTCAGAGTCAGTCTTCCCTTCATCTAAGAAGTGATCCAATATTAAATTGTGCAATTCATTTTTGTTGGCTCCATGGGGAACATGGAGTTGATAATCGTGTGCAAGAGTTTGTAATTCGGTGTTTTTGGCACGACTTAAGTTCCCTATTTCACCTGCTGGATCGTTACAAAAAGCTTGGAGACGAAACATGGTGAAAAATAGCAAATAAATGTACAACGAATACTTGTGATATGGTAAGTGTCAGTACCAGGATAACGTGGCAACTGGTAATTATCCTGTCGAATTTAGTTATTTAACAATTAATGTTAATTTTAGAATGGTAAATGATTAGTCAATTAAAAGCGCAGGAAATCTTGTACCCGGTACTCAATGTAAGAGAATAAGGGCAAGAAAATCCAACTAAATAAATGAAACTGAGTTTCTAAAATAAATTAAACATTTAATTGTTCCAAAAGTGAATAAGGTAGTCCAAGAATGTAGGCATACCGTGCCGAGTCTCTATAGGACAGAAGCAAGGGTTTTCCAACTAAATGAAATATGATACAGAATTAGCGAACTTTGTGCTCTGAAAAAAGAAAGCTAATTCCCTACCTAAGTAAATATCATCATCTCTGACCGACGTGTAGGGGTGCGAGTGTCAACTGGTGACGAGAACTGTTGCTGAGGTGCCAACTCAGCAACGTAGTCCGTGCTAGAGGAACTATGGCCCTCTGTATCCTCCTGCGGTCGGATTGCAGATGATAGGGTGCTTTGACCCGAAGACAAACCAAAGTACCAGGGTACCACAATGATGATCTGTCTGAGATTGAGAAATATCCTAGGGACAAAAGGTGGAAAACACGAGTAATAACACGTAGGGAGGGATGACAAATTAAGAGAATGACTGCGGCCTACAGTCACCACGTAATCCAAAGTTATCCAACACTCACAATATGCTACTCTCGGAATGCACAATACACACAGCACCATACAAATATTAAAAGTAATGAAAATATTGAAAAGCAACTGTATCAAAGCCAAGTACGCTTACCACAAATTGATGTTCTGGAACTAGTACCTGAGTGAAGCTCCTAGGACAGGCCCCCATTAAATGAGACGGGAAAGTGTAGGAGTGTAGATGTTGGGCAGTCCTCCAATGGCTGGTGTCAATGCCTAGTCACACTTAAAAAAAAAAAGTTAAGACTGCTTGCCTGTTTATCTGTGGTAAAGTAAGGGAAGACAAGCAAAACACATAGTATGAACAATGAAACTTTAATTAATATAGAAAACAAATTAAAAACAAAGACAATCCCTTGGCTATGTACAGTGCAAATATACAAGTCAAAAACATATAACATAAATAAAGATTAGGGATGAAGTTACTCTACAATAATGTAAATACACAGTGAAAAATAATCAGGTGCTGAGAATATGGCGCTAGCTGAGAAACATCCACCTGATACACAGCGTATATCAGTTAGTTGTTCACTGCTTGAGAGCACAAGGATATTCTGACTTCAATGGCTGGTTCAAGCCCAGACATCGACTCAGGTAGAGAGCGCTGAGGTGCCGAAGTGCAGGTGGGCAGTCGGCGAGTCACCAATCAGGAGTAGGCAGGCTGGGAAAGGTAGTTGGCTGGTTGATGACGTGGAGTGAGTGTGGAGTAGGGGGGGGGGGGTCTTGGGTACGTTTGCCTCCTGGACAAAACGTTTTGTGCTACTGGTAGCTGTATCTTGAAGGTAGCATCTTATTGTTGTATAATATACGTAACTTGATGTAGAGAAGTGCAGGCTCAATCTCTCTTGAAAGAGATTATCGTCACAAAAGAAATCATGTTTTTTCCTGTCACAGATGAGACATGTATATAGTTGGTATATAGAAACACTGGCCTATTCGAATGCAATGTTGTGTCAAAATTTCAAAGCAATCGATAAAGAGGTTCCAAAGATTTCCCTCATATGAAAAACACCCAAAAAAACACAGTTTAAAAAAAAAAGCATGGGTTTTCCCGTCACAGACGTGACATCTACATAGCATGTATATAAAAACCCGCTCAGATGTGAAGGGAATGTTGTGTGAAAATTTCAAGGCAAGCGGTGAAGAACTTTCGGAGATTAGCGATTTTGAACAAATAAACATCTCATTTATATATATATATATATATATATATATATATATATATATATATATATATATATATATATATATATATATATATATATGTCGTACCTAGAAGCCAGAACGCACTTCTATGCCTACTATGCAAGACCTGATTTGCCTAATAAGCCAAGTTTTCATGAATTAGTTGTTTTTCGACTACCTAACCTACCTAACCTAACCTAACCTAACTTTTTCGGCTACCTAACCTAACCTAACCTATAAAGATAGGTTAGGTTAGGTTAGGTAGGGTTGGTTAGGTTCAGTCATATATCTACGTTAATTTTAACTCCAATAAAGAAAAATTGACCTCATACATAATGAAAAGGGTAGATTTATCATTTCATAAGAAAAAAATTAGAGAAAATATATTAATTCAGGAAAATTTGGCTTATTAGGCAAATCGGGCCTTGCATAGTAGGCCGAAAAGTGCGTTCTGGCTACTAGGTACGACATATATATATATATATATATATATATATATATATATATATATATATATATATATATATATATATATATATATATATATATATATATATATATATATTGTGATATTTTTATCTACGCCTACCTCCATTAGGAGGTGGACTACAATTTTAAAGTCTGCTCACGGCAGTTAAGCATGAGTCCAGTAGAAAAAGGAAAAGCGGGAGCAAACCGCCAGGCCTTCACCACCAAGGGTGAAAACCTGTCCACAATAGGCCGCTGGCTCCTCCTAGTTAAAAAGGACGTTAAAACTAATAAAGGGTAACCGACGGGTTCTCACAATCAAATATTTATATTTGATGTGGCGCTATGAATTGGAATTCGAATTCCCACAAACAGCCGCCTTATCAAGATCACATCAACATTTAATAATATGCAGAAATATGGTGGAATAATATTTTTTTTTTTTTTTTTGAGATATATACAAGAGTTGTTACATTCTTGTACAGCCACTAGTACGCGAAGCGTTTCGGGCAAGTCCTTAATCCTATGGTCCCTGGAATACGATTCCCTGCCGTGAAGAATCGTTTTTTCATCCAAGTACACATTTTACTGTTGCGTTAAACAGAGGCTACAGTTAAGGAATTGCCCCCAGTAAATCCTCCCCGGCCAGGATACGAACCCATGACATAGCGCTCGCGGAACGCCAGGCGAGTGTCTTACCACTACACCACGGAGACTGCCTTACATATGGTTGAAGACACATATGGTTGAAGGGTTGACATCAAAGACCGTTTTCTATAACATAACAATTTATTAATAACAAGAGAATAACTACTACATTAACGAGTTTACATTACGTTAATGTCAATCCAGTGGCACGATAACAACCAGCTACATAGCAACCCTTGCTGTGAGGCTGCATACTGAACTAACCTGAACACAGGTGTGCTTACTGATGACGCAATATTGCAAAACAAAGAAAAATATCACAGGCTAAGTTACACCACAGCGAATGGTTACGTTATTGTACATCAAGTGGCATTTGCAACACAGCTATTCAACAGCCCCTCGCGAAGTGACAGCAGGCTCCATCTTGCTGACACTTCAGGCTGACAACATGAACTAACTGAACAAATGAAGGATAACCACTGAAACAAAGACACAAGCAGGCAATCAATAGTGTCTCGGTTTCCCTGACAGCTACTATAATCACAAACTTAGGGGTCCTCCCGCCCCCCAGGAGAGACCCACGTAACTAGGCGGGAGTCCAACAGTGACTCCCCCCTATCACAACCCCGTGTGAACACTCTTTGCAACTCCCAATAAGAAGTTGCCCTGTTGTAACCAGATACACCGACAGGCGAGGCAAGATTCTGGGACACAGCTCCACAGATCTCTAGATGACTCTACTCTCGTCACCAGACGACAACCAAAAGAAATTGCCTGAAGTGATTAATTACGTTAATTGACTGATCGCAGCAGTCAGCAACAAAGTACTACGGTAATCACAACAATGTTCAAATATTCCATGTAAACAACAACATCAACACCTGGTGAATTCACTAAGTGGCGATTACTAATTATCTTTAATTAGCTAGGGGGACTTAATCACTCTGTTCGCAGACAGAGCTGATCAGTCCAACGAATTACGGAAGCTTAATTACAGCGCAATTGACTCCGATCGTAACAGACCGTCAACCCCTTACGTTAATCACTCAATTAACGACAGCTCGTTAAATCGTTAACACTACGTTAGTCTTCACTTGACAATTCCTCCACTGCGTGAACTTCACTGTGACTGTTGCCTTTACACGTCCCTACGTTAATCATTAACACTTGTCTCTCTCTCTTGTTAACAATAACTCAACATATTACACCACACTTGACTCCTTGCAAGTATTCAGTGAGTAATTCTCAATTAAGGTCAAACGGACCACTAATTACATCCCCATTGAGTTACGTTAACTAAGCCTACCCTAACTTGGTAGCTTCTCCACAGTCTGTGTCAAAAAAATTACTAGTGAGTGTTAATTACTTTAATTAGGGCACTAATTACTTGAGCCATTAATTAACTGTCACCAGGATCGATAATTAATCATCCAGAAATACGTCTCACTCCGCACTGCCTAAGCAGGTCTCATCAAACACTGTGAATTCACGGGAAAGGAGTTAATTACCCTAATTAACAAGATGTGCCAATAATCCACTGTCCTCAGACAGGATATGATTAATACAACGATTTATGCTAGCTCCATGACCTCGCTTTACCGAGTCACTGGAGCTCTCCAATGCTAATTACTCCACTAATTAACATGAGCCACTAATTGCTATACCCCTGAAAGGTAATTAGTCTCGAGCATATTACGTTAACACAAATACTGACAGACTCTGACAGAACCTCTCCCACTACGTGATTCATGATGAGAAGGCTAATTACATAATTAGCTAGAGTGGTCAATTAATTGTCATATGGACAATTAATTGCTCCCGAGACGTATCTCATTCTGGCTCAACACTGTTCTCTCTTAACAGCCCCCCACTCACTCCACAATACTAAGTGTGCACCCCTTATCCAGTTAATTACCCCTTTACTTAATTAACTCACTGAATCCTTAAGTCCTCAACACAACTTAAGAAACAAAGTAACCCCAGCGTTACATAGGTCACACTACAATGGCATCCAAGATCATAACAGCACTGCCCACATAATAATAATAATAATAATAATAATAATAATTTTTATTTAGGTAAGGTACATACATAAAGAGATTTTACAAAGTTTGTTGGCTTTATAGATAGAGCTAGTACATACAATGCCTAAAGCCACTATTACGCAAAGTGTTTCGGGCAGGAAAAACATTAATGACTAAAGCTTAAAACTAATGGGTAAAAAGAATAAAATGTGTTGAGAACAAATAAAAATAGGGGTAAAAGAGGGGGGAACATTGTTGAAAAAGCAGCACAAATACAATTACAATTTATTACAGAAAATTACATTCAAACAGCGTTGATTTGAAAAAAAAACAAAAAAAAAACATACATGGGTTGACAACAGAGGGGTAAGGTAGGTTACAGGGAATTTATTAGGTATAGCTTCGTTTTTAACTTAAACTGGTTGAGAGAGGTACAGTCTTTAACATGGTTGGGAAGGTCATTCCACATTCTGGGCCCCTTGATTTGTAGAGCATTTCTGGTTTGATTAAGTCGTACTCTAGGAATATCAAAACTGTATTTATTTCTGGTGTGGTGTTCATGGGTTCTGTTACAACCTTCTATGAAGCTTTTGAGATCAGGATTGGCATTATAGTTTAGCGTTTTATATATGTATAATACACATGAGAGAATGTGCAGTGACTTAATGTCTAACATATTCAGAGATTTGAGTAGGGGTACCGAGTGATGTCTGGGGCCAGAATTGGATATTGTCCCAATAGCAGCTTTGTGTTGAGTAATTAGAGGACGTAAGTGATTTTGGGTAGTAAAATGGTTGTAAAATGGTAGTAAAATGGTTACACATATGGTTGCGGCTACTGCAACTCGCTAATTACTGTGCCCACACAATAATGACACGGTTGTGCAACACACCAAAGTATACTAATATTACTGCCCCCCTCTTATCTTCTTGCACCTGATTGCAAAGGAATACTGTGAACACACACACACTTGCCTCAGCAAGGCAATTAACCCATCAATTGCCTGCTCTCAATAAGTACTGTGAATTCCCTTGAATAATCCTAGAGGTCCCTTAAACCCTCAACACAGTTCCTGGGGCAATAATATTGTATAAACTGAAACACTACTGCACAAACCTGCAACACAATGATGCCGTCAGCATACCCCACATGCTATTGACATCATTAGGCAATCAGTCAGCAATCACACCTACTGACTTACCACACAACACAGTACATAAACATGCAAATGAACATATAGAAATGGCATTCACATAATCTATGAAAATTATATCACCAAGTAATGTGTAACTACCTACACAGACTTCAGAGGTCCCCACTGACATCCCTGCCTACCTCTAATGATTATAATTTTACGGTACTCTATGGCATTAATCCAGCCTGAATGATTATATAGAATCGACAGGCTGGATCACTTATATGGTAAATCTCTACACTGACTGGTTACATACTCTAGTCAGTCTACTAACATACAGTGTGGTCCCGTGTATAACATCTATCTCCAGGTACATCCCAACCAGTCACCTGGACGACAGTACAGACAGCTGTCTCTCAGCTGCTTCCTCACTGTAACAACTTTTATTGTACTCACGGCTCCTTAAATCCTCAACAATCCTTTCCCTGGTCACTACCTCTCTGGCTGTAAACACCTAGCTCGCTCCTTGTGCGAGGTGTGGCCCTAGAATGTCCAGGGAAGGTGGCCAAACATGTGGCCAAGGCATGTGGCCACAGCGCCCCTCCCGAGCTGAGAGAGGGGGGGGTTGGGTGGCCTGGGGTAGCCGGCGCGCGGGCAGGCAGGTGGACTGGGTGGGTGGCCTCCACCCGCGGGCGGGCGCGCACATGGGTGCCGCCGACAGGAGTACCCTCACGGCTGGGGAATCACAACCTCATCAGAGTAGAGCCAGCCTTGCTCTACACTGTGGTGACAATGGCCGGCGGCGTCCCAACACTGACGCAGCCTGTTACACCATGAGGCTCTGCCAGCCTGCCTCATGTGTTCACACAGTCAACTGTCTCTTAGCTTTTTACTGTTTCTTCCGTAAATCCCTGGCCCCTATTCACTTAATTAGTCCTTGACACAACCCCTGATGGCAGGAGTGCCACCAATCGAGTAATTTGGACGACAGAAGCGATTAACAGGGGGTGGAGATGGCAGCTGTGCCACCCCCACCCAAACACGTCTTCCTTCCCTGGCCGCCCAATTCAAACTGCCTCCCTGGTGGGCGGGAAAAACTCAAGATGCCCATATCTTCTCCCTACAATGCCTAGACCAATCAGCTTGGAGCCGGCACGGCTCCTCGTGCCGGACCCAACCAGAGCGCTTCGCGCCAAAACTAGGCTTGGAGCACACATGCCCCAAACCAATCACCTCTCTCCATCACCCTCGGGCGTCCTGTGACGTCACAAGGAGGGAGAGGCCTACGAGTGGCGTCATGTCTCCCATGTAAGGGGGGGGGGGACAGCGTAAACCCCACTGTCCCTCCCCTCCCTCTGTAAAACCGTTGGGAGAGTCAAGTACCTCCCTACACCATTCCACTCTCAACTCCCATCCTATTTCACAGAAACAGGAAAATCTCTGTAATTCTCTCTACAGAGCAATCACAGACTTCTAACTACTCACACATGATAGTTCTTAACATAAGCTTTCATTCAACACCCAACAAGCATATGTTATTTGGAAAGCTTCAGTTTCTAGAGTGACTAGCCTAATCTAGAAACTAGGAAAACTAGCTGAGGGATCTAGATCCCTCACACAACCTCCCACTATAGAATATATTTTCCAGCAAGGAAAATACATTCAAAACACCAGCTAGTTTTTCTGCACACACCTGCCCAACAGGTGTACTAGCTAAACAAGTGTGGAGTGTGAAACTCTGTTTCCTATACATCCAGGCCTGAGGGTCTCTGTGCACTACCACCGGATCACCCTGGCGGTGCTGCCCGACCTTAGTGTGGCAACATGTTCGGCTCCAGCTCTGGTCCTGGCCGGTTCAACACCTCGCAACCATTTCCATCACTGAACCTCCCATTTCCATCCTCGGTCTGTGTCATACTGGACACATGAGCAACACATTGGTGTGGCCTTACTGGTGAAGCACTTCTACACTCCCCTCAGCCTACAAAAGACTTACTGTCAGTCCTCCACCTGACCTAGCAACAAGCTGACAGGATCACTCTCACTGTCCAACTGCCCAACACCAGCCGGTCTTGCTCTACCGACTGAACTATCTGGGAGAAAACCCTCTTCTACAAGTACCTATGCTCCCCTACTGAGCCTGGGGTCCCTCCCTTGCTTCTCCTAGGTCTCACTACTCTAACAAGGACTCAAGCGAAACTTTTGACATCTGTCAAACTCTCTTGTCTATTTCTCCCTGGACCTAACTTGGAATGTGATCAGCATTCCCTCTGCAGATCTACTATAACCCTTTACCAAGGCAATCCTTAAAGAACCAAATCATTATGCTGCTGGGGATCTGAACCATGGAAAATCACCAGCCCAAAATGACCCTTGCCATCTTGCATTGGCAGCCTTTCTTCAAAAGGCGATCGATGTATGCATCCATCGAATCGTCTTTCTCAGAACTGCCAAGCTAGGCATCTTTACCTTCATACCTTGTCACCGGGATAAGTGCACTAGGGTGGGTTTGGCTTCCCTTCCCTGTGTGAGATTGCCTCCTTGCAATCTGCACTTGAGCCAGCACTGACTTGCTGCGCTCTCACCATCAGGCTCGAACTCGGCCTTGCTGTCACCTCTGCAAACGGGAGCCTCTGCTCGACCTCTCTAGTGACTACCATGAATTCTTCCTGGGGTTGTACAGTCCCCACTCTGGCAAGAAATTCCATCACCTGTCTAACTACAGATGAATTACTCCCCTTCTCTAAAGAAGTCTACTCGGATCCTACTCTGGTGGCGCGACCTCCCACTAAGATCCTACTGTGTAATAACAACTACACTCCTATGACACCCTTGACAACTACAGTGTCGTCCAATAAGACCTCTCACACTTGAGGTCACTTCTAGAAGCTTCTTCTACCCTCAGGTAGGTGGTGTCTTGCACCTCAGGCAGATCCTGAGTGCACTCTTGCAACCACTGTTGCACGCTGGCTTGGTGTCCACGACACCTGCTGCTGAGCTGACACCCCTCACCAAATGAGTGTGTCAATGTCCCCTAGCTAGCAGCCACAAAACGCCAGACAGATTTCCCCATATCTACCATGAAATACCTCTTTCATACTGTGTGTGTGTGGTGTGTGTACCTACGTGTGACAACCGTGCACAAAACATACCTCCAACAATACTGTTCCACACTATTCTGCAACGATATCTTATGTTACTTTAAAAATCAATAAGACTACACTTCATGGGCTCGAACCCAAGTTGCATAGCCCCACGTTGGGCGCCAGTTGTGAGATTTTTCTCTACGCCTACCTCCCTTAGGAGGTGGACTACAAGTTTAAAGTCTGCTCACGGCAGTTAAGCATGAGTCCAGTAAAAAAAGGAAAAGCGGGAGCAAACCGCCAGGCCTCCACCACCAAGGGTGAAAACCTGTCCACAATAGGCCGCTGGCTCCTCCTAGTTAAACAGGACGTTAAAACTAATAAAGGGTAACCGACGGGTTCTCACAATCAAATATTTATATTTGATGTGGCGCTATGAATTGGAATTCGAATTCCCACGAACAGCCGCCTTATCAAGATCACATCAACATTTAATAATATGCAGAAATATGGTGGAATAATATGATTGAAGGGTTGACATCAAAGACCGTTTTCTATAACATAACAATTTATTATTAACAAGAGACTAACTACTACATTACCGAGTTTACATTACGTTAATGTCAATCCAGTGGCACGATAACAACCAGCTACATAGCAACCCTTGCTGTGAGGCTGCATACTGAACTAACCTGAACACAGGTGTGCCCACTGATGACGCAATATTGCAAAACAAAGAAAAATATCACAGGCTAAGTTACACCACAGCGAATGGTTACGTTATTGTACATCAAGTGGCATTTGCAACACAGCTATTCAACAGCCCCTCGCGAAGTGACAGCAGGCTCCATCTTGCTGACACTTCAGGCTGATAACATGAACTAACTGAACAAATGAAGGATAACCACTGAAACAAAGACACAAGCAGGCAATCAATAGTGTCTCGGTTTCCCTGACAGCTACTATAATCACAAACTTAGTGGTCCTCCCGCCCCCCAGGAGAGACCCACGTAACTAGGCGGGAGTCCAACAGTGACTCCCCCCTATCACAACCCCGTGTGAACACTCTTTGCAACTCCCAATAAGAAGTTGCCCTGTTGTAACCAGATACACCGACAGGCGAGGCGGGATTCTGGGACACAGCTCTACAGATCCCTAGATGACTCTACTCTCGTCACCAGACGACAACCAAAAGAAATTGCCTGAAGTGATTAATTACGTTAATTGACTGATCGCAGAAGTCAGCAACAAAGTACTACAGTAATCACAACAATGTTCAAATACTCTGTGTAAACAACAACATCAACACCTGGTGAATTCACTAAGTGGCGATTACTAATTATCTTTAATTAGCTGCGAGTGCTTAATCACTCTGTCCGCAGAAAGAGCTGATCAGTCCAACGAATTACGGAAGCTTAATTACAGCGCAATTGACTCCGATCATAACAGACCGTCAACCCCTTACGTTAATCACTCAATTAACGACAGCTCGTTAAATCGTTAACACTACGTTAGTCTTCACTTGACAATTCCTCCACTGTGTGAACTTCACTGTGACTGTTGCCTTTACAAGTCCCTACGTTAATCATTAACACTTGTCTCTCTCTTGTTAACAATAACTCAACATATTACACCACACTTGACTCCTTGCAAGTATTCAGTGAGTAATTCTCAATTAAGGTCAAACGGACCACTAATTACATCCCCATTGAGTTACGTTAACTAAGCCTACCCTAACTTGGTAGCTTCTCCACAGTCTGTGTCAAAAAAATTACTAGTGAGTGTTAATTACTTTAATTAGGGCACTAATTACTTGAGCCATTAATTAACTGTCACCAGGACCGATAATTAATCATCCAGAAATACGTCTCACTCCGCACTGCCTAAGCAGGTCTCATCAAACACTGTGAATTCACGGGAAAGGAGTTAATTACCCTGATTAACAAGATGTGCCAATAATCCACTGTCCTCAGACAGGATATGATTAATACAACGATTTATGCTAGCTCCATGACCTCGCTTTACCGAGTCACCGGAGCTCTCCAATGCTAATTACTCCACTAATTAACATGAGCCACTAATTGCTATACCCCTGAAAGGTAATTAGTCTCGAGCATATTACGTTAACACAAATACTGACAGACTCTGACAGAACCTCTCCCACTACGTGATTCATGATGAGAAGGCTAATTACATAATCAGCTAGAGTGGTCAATTAATTGTCACATGGACAATTAATTGCTCCCGAGACGTATCTCATTCTAGCTCAACCCTGTTCTCTCTTAACAGCCCCCCACTCACTCCACAATACTAAGTGTGCACCCCTTATCCAGTTAATTACCCCTTTACTTAATTAACTCACTGAATCCTTAAGTCCTCAACACAACTTAAGAAACAAGGTAACCCCAGCGTTACATAGGTCACACTACAATGGCATGCAACATCATAACAGCACTGCCCACATATGGTTGCGGCTACTGCAACTCGCTAATTACTGTGCCCACACAATAATGACACACGATTGTGCAACACACCAAAGTATACTAATATTACTGCCCCCCTCTTATCTTCTTGCACCTGATTGCAAAGGAATACTGTGAACACACACACACTTGCCTCAGCAAGGCAATTAACCCATCAATTGCCTGCTCTCAATAAGTACTGTGAATTCCCCTGAATAATCCTAGAGGTCCCTTAAACCCTCAACACAGTTCCTGGGGCAATAATATTGTATAAACTGAAACACTACTGCACAAACCTGCAACACAATGATGCCGTCATCATACCCCACATGCTAATGACATCATTAGGCAATCAGTCAGCAATCACACCTACTGACTTACCACACAACACAGTACATAAACATGCAAATGAACACATAGAAATGGCATTCACATAATCTATGAAAATTATATCACCAAGTAATGTGTAACTACCTACACAGACTTCAGGGGTTCCCACTGACATCCCTGCCTACCTCTAATGATTATAATTTTACGGTACTCTATGGCATTAATCCAGCCTGAATGATTATATAGAATCGACAGGCTGGATCACTTATATGGTAAATCTCTACACTGACTGGTTACATACTCTAGTCAGTCTACTAACATACAGTGTGGTCCCGTGTATAACATCTATCTCCAGATACATCCCAACCAGTCACCTGGACGACAGTACAGACAGCTGTCTCTCAGCTGCTTCCTCACTGTAACAACTTTTATTGTACTCACGGCTCCTTAAATCCTCAACAATCCTTTCCCTGGTCACTACCTCTCTGGCTGTAAACACCTAGCTCGCTCCTTGTGCGAGGTGTGGCCCTAGAATGTCCAGGGAAGGTGGCCAAACATGTGGCCAAGGCATGTGGCCACAGCGCCCCTCCCGAGCTGAGAGAGGGGGGTTAGGTGGCCTGGGGTAGCCGGCGCGCGGATGGCCTGGGGTAGCCGGCGCGCGGGCAGGCGGGTGGCCTCCACCCGCGGGCGGGCGCGCACATGATTGCCGCCCACAGGAGTACCCTCACGGCTGGGGAATCACAACCTCATCAGAGTAGAGCCAGCCTTGCTCTACACTGTGGTGACAATAGCCGGCGGCGTCCCAACACTGAGGCAGCCTGTTACACAATGAGGCTCTGCCAGCCTGCCTCATGCGTTCACACAGTCAACTGTCTCTTAGCTTTTTACTGTTTCTTCCGTAAATCCCTGGCCCCAATTCACTTAATTAGGCCTTGACACAACCCCTGATGGCAGGAGTGCCACCAATCAAGTAATTTGGACGACAAAAGCGATTAACAGGGGGTGGAGGTGGCAGCTGTGCCACCCCCACCCAAACACGTCTTCCTTCCCTGGCCGCCCAATTCAAACTGCCTCCCTGGTGGGCGGGAAAAACTCAAGATGCCCATACCTTTTCCCTACAATGCCTAGACCAATCAGCTTCGAGCCGGCACGGCTCCTAGTGCCGGACCCAACCAGAGCGCTTCGCGCCAAAACTAGGCTTGGAGCACACGTGCCCCAAACCAATCACCTCTCTCCGTCAACCTCGGGCGTCCTGTGACGTCACAAGGAGGGAGAAGCCTATGAGTGGCGTCATGTCTCCCATGTGGGGGGGGGGGACAGCGTAAACCCCACTGTCCCTCCCCTCCCCCTGTAAAACCGTTGGGAGAGTCAAGTACCTCCCTACACCATTCCACTCGCAACTCCCATCCTATTTCACAGAAACAGGAAAATCTCTGTAATTCTCTCTACAGAGCAATCACAGACTTCTAACTACTCACACATGATAGTTCTTAACATAAGATTTCATTCAACACCCAACAAGCATATGTTATTTTGAAAGCTTCAGTTTCTAGAGTGACTAGCCTAATCTAGAAACTAGGAAAACTAGCTGAGGGATCTAGATCCCTCACACAACCTCCCACTATAGAATATATTTTCCGGCAAGGAAAATACATTCAAAACACCAGCTAGTTTTTCTGCACACACCTGCCCAACAGGTGTACTAGCTAAACAAGTGTGGAGTGTGAAACTCTGTTTCCTATACATCCTGGCCTGAGGGTCTCTGTGCACTACCACCGGATCACCCTGGCGGTGCTGCCCGACCTTGGAGTGGCAACATGTTCGGCTCCAGCTCTGGTCCTGGCCGGTTCAACACCTCGCAACCATTTCCATCACTGAACCTCCCATTTCCATCCTCGGTCTGTGTCATACTGGACACATGAGCAACACATTAGTGTGGCCTTACTGGTGAAGCACTTCTACACTCCCCTCAGCCTACAAAAGACTTACTGTCAGTCCTCCACCTGACCTAGCAACAAGCTGACAGGATCACTCTCACTGTCCAACTGCCCAACACCAGCCGGTCTTGCTCTACCGACTGAACTATCTGGGAGAAAACCCTCTTCTACAAGTACCTATGCTCCCCTACTGAGCCTGGGGTCCCTCCCTTGCTTCTCCTAGGTCTCACTACTCTAACAAGGACTCAAGCGAAACTTTTGACATCTGTCAAACTCTCTTGTCTATTTCTCCCTGGACCTAACTTGGAATGTGATCAGCATTCCCTCTGCAGATCTACTATAACCCTTTACCAAGGCAATCCTTAAAGAACAAAATCATTATGCTGCTGGGGATCTGAACCATGGAAAATCACCAGCCCAAAATGACCCTTGCCATCTTGCATTGGCAGCCTTTCTTCAAAAGGCGATCGATGTATGCATCCATCGAATCGTCTTTCTCAGAACTGCCAAGCTAGGCATCTTTACCTTCATACCTTGTCACCGGGATAAGTGCACTAGGGTGGGTTTGGCTTCCCTTCCCTGTGTGAGATTGCCTCCTTGCAATCTGCACTTGAGCCAGCACTGACTTGCTGCGCTCTCACCATCAGGCTCGAACTCGGCCTTGCTGTCACCTCTGCAAACGGGAGCCTCTGCTCGACCTCTCTAGTGACTACCATGAATTCTTCCTGGGGTTGTACAGTCCCCACTCTGGCAAGAAATTCCATCACCTGTCTAACTACAGATGAATTACTCCCCTTCTCTAAAGAAGTCTACTCGGATCCTACTCTGGTGGCGCGACCTCCCACTAAGATCCTACTGTGTAATAACAACTACACTCCTATGACACCCTTGACAACTACAGTGTCGTCCAATAAGACCTCTCACACTTGAGGTCACTTCTAGAAGCTTCTTCTACCCTCAGGTAGGTGGTGTCTTGCACCTCAGGCAGATCCTGAGTGCACTCTTGCAACCACTGTTGCACGCTGGCTTGGTGTCCACGACACCTGCTGCTGAGCTGACACCCCTCACCAAATGAGTGTCAATGTCCCCTAGCTAGCAGCCACAAAAAGCCAGACAGATTTCCCCATATCTACCATGAAATACCTCTTTCATACTGTGTGTGTGTGGTGTGTGTACCTACGTGTGACAACCGTGCACAAAACATACCTCCAACAATACTGTTCCACACTATTCTGCAACGATATCTTATGTTACTTTAAAAATCAATAAGACTACACTTCATGGGCTCGAACCCAAGTTGCATAGCCCCACGTTGGGCGCCAGTTGTGAGATTTTTCTCTACGCCTACCTCCCTTAGGAGGTGGACTACAAGTTTAAAGTCTGCTCACGGCAGTTAAGCATGAGTCCAGTAAAAAAAGGAAAAGCGGGAGCAAACCGCCAGACCTCCACCACCAAGGGTGAAAACCTGTCCACAATAGGCCGCTGGCTCCTCCTAGTTAAACAGGAC
This sequence comes from Procambarus clarkii, assembly GCF_040958095.1. Classification (NCBI taxonomy): domain Eukaryota; kingdom Metazoa; phylum Arthropoda; class Malacostraca; order Decapoda; family Cambaridae; genus Procambarus; species Procambarus clarkii. The sequence goes on from NC_091208.1 coordinate 2,818,407, forward strand.
GTTAAAACTAATAAAGGGTAACCGACGGGTTCTCACAATCAAATATTTATATTTGATGTGGCGCTATGAATTGGAATTCGAATTCCCACGAACAGCCGCCTTATCAAGATCACATCAACATTTAATAATATGCAGAAATATGGTGGAATAATATGATTGAAGGGTTGACATCAAAGACCGTTTTCTATAACATAACAATTTATTATTAACAAGAGACTAACTACTACATTACCGAGTTTACATTACGTTAATGTCAATCCAGTGGCACGATAACAACCAGCTACATAGCAACCCTTGCTGTGAGGCTGCATACTGAACTAACCTGAACACAGGTGTGCCCACTGATGACGCAATATTGCAAAACAAAGAAAAATATCACAGGCTAAGTTACACCACAGCGAATGGTTACGTTATTGTACATCAAGTGGCATTTGCAACACAGCTATTCAACAGCCCCTCGCGAAGTGACAGCAGGCTCCATCTTGCTGACACTTCAGGCTGACAACATGAACTAACTGAACAAATGAAGGATAACCACTGAAACAAAGACACAAGCAGGCAATCAATAGTGTCTCGGTTTCCCTGACAGCTACTATAATCACAAACTTAGTGGTCCTCACGCCCCCCAGGAGAGACCCACGTAACTAGGCGGGAGTCCAACAGTGACTCCCCCCTATCACAACCCCGTGTGAACACTCTTTGCAACTCCCAATAAGAAGTTGCCCTGTTGTAACCAGATACACCGACAGGCGAGGCGGGATTCTGGGACACAGCTCTACAGATCCCTAGATGACTCTACTCTCGTCACCAGACGACAACCAAAAGAAATTGCCTGAAGTGATTAATTACGTTAATTGACTGATCGCAGAAGTCAGCAACAAAGTACTACGGTAATCACAACAATGTTCAAATACTCTGTGTAAACAACAACATCAACACCTGGTGAATTCACTAAGTGGCGATTACTAATTATCTTTAATTAGCTACGAGTGCTTAATCACTCTGTCCGCAGAAGAGCTGATCAGTCCAACGAATTACGGAAGCTTAATTACAGCGCAATTGACTCCGATCATAACAGACCGTCAACCCCTTACGTTAATCACTCAATTAACGACAGCTCGTTAAATCGTTAACACTACGTTAGTCTTCACTTGACAATTCCTCCACTGCGTGAACTTCACTGTGACTGTTGCCTTTACAAGTCCCTACATTAATCATTAACACTTGTCTCTCTCTTGTTAACAATAACTCAACATATTACACCACACTTGACTCCTTGCAAGTATTCAGTGAGTAATTCTCAATTAAGGTCAAACGGACCACTAATTACATCCCCATTGAGTTACGTTAACTAAGCCTACCCTAACTTGGTAGCTTCTCCACAGTCTGTGTCAAAAAATATTACTAGTGAGTGTTAATTACTTTAATTAGGGCACTAATTACTTGAGCCATTAATTAACTGTCACCAGGACCGATAATTAATCATCCAGAAATACGTCTCACTCCGCACTGCCTAAGCAGGTCTCATCAAACACTGTGAATTCACGGGAAAGGAGTTAATTACCCTGATTAACAAGATGTGCCAATAATCCACTGTCCTCAGACAGGATATGATTAATACAACGATTTATGCTAGCTCCATGACCTCGCTTTACCGAGTCACCGGAGCTCTCCAATGCTAATTACTCCACTAATTAACATGAGCCACTAATTGCTATACCCCTGAAAGGTAATTAGTCTCGAGCATATTACGTTAACACAAATACTGACAGACTCTGACAGAACCTCTCCCACTACGTGATTCATGATGAGAAGGCTAATTACATAATCAGCTAGAGTGGTCAATTAATTGTCACATGGACAATTAATTGCTCCCGAGACGTATCTCTTTCTAGCTCAACCCTGTTCTCTCTTAACAGCCCCCCACTCACTCCACAATACTAAGTGTGCACCCCTTATCCAGTTAATTACCCCTTTACTTAATTAACTCACTGAATCCTTAAGTCCTCAACACAACTTAAGAAACAAGGTAACCCCAGCGTTACATAGGTCACACTACAATGGCATTCAACATCATAACAGCACTGCCCACATATGGTTGCGGCTACTGCAACTCGCTAATTACTGTGCCCACACAATAATGACACACGGTTGTGCAACACACCAAAGTATACTAATATTACTGCCCCCCTCTTATCTTCTTGCACCTGATTGCAAAGGAATACTGTGAACACACACACACTTGCCTCAGCAAGGCAATTAACCCATCAATTGCCTGCTCTCAATAAGTACTGTGAATTCCCCTGAATAATCCTAGAGGTCCCTTAAACCCTCAACACAGTTCCTGGGGCAATAATATTGTATAAACTGAAACACTACTGCACAAACCTGCAACACAATGATGCCGTCATCATACCCCACATGCTAATGACATCATTAGGCAATCAGTCAGCAATCACACCTACTGACTTACCACACAACACAGTACATAAACATGCAAATGAACACATAGAAATGGCATTCACATAATCTATGAAAATTATATCACCAAGTAATGTGTAACTACCTACACAGACTTCAGGGGTTCCCACTGACATCCCTGCCTACCTCTAATGATTATAATTTTACGGTACTCTATGGCATTAATCCAGCCTGAATGATTATATAGAATCGACAGGCTGGATCACTTATATGGTAAATCTCTACACTGACTGGTTACATACTCTAGTCAGTCTACTAACATACAGTGTGGTCCCGTGTATAACATCTATCTCCAGGTACATCCCAACCAGTCACCTGGACGACAGTACAGACAGCTGTCTCTCAGCTGCTTCCTCACTGTAACAACTTTTATTGTACTCACGGCTCCTTAAATCCTCAACAATCCTTTCCCTGGTCACTACCTCTCTGGCTGTAAACACCTAGCTCGCTCCTTGTGCGAGGTGTGGCCCTAGAATGTCCAGGGAAGGTGGCCAAACATGTGGCCAAGGCATGTGGCCACAGCGCCCCTCCCGAGCTGAGAGAGGGGGGTTAGGTGGCCTGGGGTAGCCGGCGCGCGGATGGCCTGGGGTAGCCGGCGCGCGGGCAGGCGGGTGGCCTCCACCCGCGGGCGGGCGCGCACATGATTGCCGCCCACAGGAGTACCCTCACGGCTGGGGAATCACAACCTCATCAGAGTAGAGCCAGCCTTGCTCTACACTGTGGTGACAATAGCCGGCGGCGTCCCAACACTGAGGCAACCTGTTACACAATGAGGCTCTGCCAGCCTGCCTCATGCGTTCACACAGTCAACTGTCTCTTAGCTTTTTACTGTTTCTTCCGTAAATCCCTGGCCCCAATTCACTTAATTAGGCCTTGACACAACCCCTGAAGGCAGGAGTGCCACCAATCAAGTAATTTGGACGACAAAAGCGATTAACAGTGGTTGGAGGTGGCAGCTGTGCCACCCCCACCCAAACACGTCTTCCTTCCCTGGCCGCCCAATTCAAACTGCCTCCCTGGTGGGCGGGAAAAACTCAAGATGCCCATACCTTCTCCCTACAATGCCTAGACCAATCAGCTTGGAGCCGGCACGGCTCCTAGTGCCGGACCCAACCAGAGCGCTTCACGCCAAAACTAGGCTTGGAGCACACGTGCCCCAAACCAATCACCTCTCTCCGTCAACCTCGGGCGTCCTGTAACGTCACAAGGAGGGAGAAGCCTATGAGTGGCGTCATGTCTCCCATGTGGGGGGGGGGGGGACAGCGTAAACCCCACTGTCCCTCCCCTCCCCCTGTAAAACCGTTGGGAGAGTCAAGTACCTCCCTACACCATTCCACTCGCAACTCCCATCCTATTTCACAGAAACAGGAAAATCTCTGTAATTCTCTCTACAAAGCAATCACAGACTTCTAACTACTTACACATGATAGTTCTTAACATAAGATTTCATTCAACACCCAACAAGCATATGTTATTTTGAAAGCTTTAGTTTCTAGAGTGACTAGCCTAATCTAGAAACTAGGAAAACTGGCTGAGGGATCTAGATCCCTCACATATATATATATATATATATATATATATATATATATATATATATATATATATATATATATATATATATATATATATATATATATATATATATATATGTCGTACCTAGTAGCCAGAACGCGCTTCTCGGCCTACTATGCAAGGCCCGATTTGCCTAATAAGCCAAGTTTTCCTGAATTAATATATTTTCTAAATTTTTTTTCTTATGAAATAATAAAGCTACCCATTTCATTATGTATGAGGTCAATTTTATTTTATTGGAGTTAAAATTAACGTAGATATATGAACGAACCTAACCAACCCTGCCTAACCTAACCTAACCTATCTTCATAGGTTAGGTTAGGTTAGGTAGCCGAAAAAGTTAGGTTAGGTTAGGTTAGGTAGGTTAGGTAGTCGAAAAACAATTAATTCATGAAAACTTGGCTTATTATGCAAATCGGGCCTTGCATATTAGGCTGAGAAGTGCGTTCTGGCTACTAGGTACGACATATATATATATATATATATATATATATATATATATATATATATATATATATGTCGTACCTAATAGCCAGAACGCACTTCTCAGCCTACTATTCAAGGCCCGATTTGCCTAATAAGCCAAGTTTTCATGAATTAATGTTTTTTCGTCTACCTAACCTACCTAACCTAACCTAACCTAGCTTTTTTTGGCTACCTAACCTAACCTTACCTATAAATATAGGTTAGGTTAGGTTAGGTAGGGTTGGTTAGGTTCGGTCATATATCTACGTTAATTTTAACTCCAATACAAAAAAATTGACCTCATACATAGAGAAAAGGGTTGCTTTATCATTTCATAAGAAAAAAATTATAGTAAATATATTAATTCAGGAAAACTTGGCTTATTAGGCAAATCGGGCCTTGAATAGTAGGCTGAGAAGTGAGTTCTGGCTACTAGGTACGACATATATATATATATATATATATATGTCGTACGTAATAGCCAGAACGCACTTCTCAGCCTACTATGCAAGGCCCGATTTGCCTAATAAGCCAAGTTTTCATGAATTAATGTTTTTTCGACAACCTAACCTACCTAACCTAACCTAACCTAACTTTTTTGGCTACCTAACTTAACCTAACCTATAAAGATTGGTTAGGTTAGGTTAGGTAGGGTTGGTTAGGTTCGGTCATATAACTACGTTAATTTTAACTCCAATAAAATAATATTGACCTCATACATAATGAAATGGGTAGCTTTATCATTTCATAAGAAAAAAATTAGAGAAAATATGTTAATTCAGGAAAACTTGGCTTATTAGGCAAATCGGGCCTTGAATAGTAGGCTGAGAAGTGCGTTCTGGCTACTAGGTACGACATATATATATATATATATACAACTTTAGAACACTTTCCCACCAGGAGACTCGAACCCTAGCCAGCACAGAAGCCTTCCAGCAACTGGCATAACAGGTACGCCTTAACCCTCTTCACCACCTGCTCAGACCCTTAAAAGAGATGGTAATTTCGGAGTATTTTAAGGCGTACCTGTTATGCCAGTTGCTGGAAGGCTTCTGTGCTGGCTAGGGTTCGAGTCTCCTGGTGGGAAAGTGTTCTAAAGTTGTATACTTGACTCTCGTGTTTAGGAGAGTTGTGCCTTAAGCATAGACACTGTGTCTTCCCATATTAACAGGGACTTGATGAAATTAATGTCTAAATGACCCCTCACTTGCTCTAGTGCTCTTGGGAGGTGGCGATCTTTGTGGTATTTAAATACTCCGAAATTACCATCTCTTTTAAGGGTCTGAGCAGGTGGTGAAGAGGGTTAAGGCGTACCTGTTATGCCAGTTGCTGGAAGGCTTCTGTGCTGGCTAGGGTTCGAGTCTCCTGGTGGGAAAGTGTTCTAAAGTTGTATACTTGACTCTCGTGTTTAGGAGAGTTGTGCCTTAAGCATAGACACTGTGTCTTCCCATATTAACAGGGACTTGATGAAATTAATGTCTAAATGACCCCTCACTTGCTCTAGTGCTCTTGGGAGGTGGCGATCTTTGTGGTATTTAAATACTCCGAAATTACCATCTCTTTTAAGGGTCTGAGCAGGTGGTGAAGAGGGTTAAGGCGTACCTGTTATGCCAGTTGCTGGAAGGCTTCTGTGCTGGCTAGGGTTCGAGTCTCCTGGTGGGAAAGTGTTCTAAAGTTGTATACTTGACTCTCGTGTTTAGGAGAGTTGTGCCTTAAGCATAGACACTGTGTCTTCCCATATTAACAGGGACTTGATGAAATTAATGTCTAAATGACCCCTCACTTGCTCTAGTGCTCTTGGGAGGTGGCGATCTTTGTGGTATTTAAATACTCCGAAATTACCATCTCTTTTAAGGGTCTGAGCAGGTGGTGAAGAGGGTTAAGGCGTACCTGTTATGCCAGTTGCTGGAAGGCTTCTGTGCTGGCTAGGGTTCGAGTCTCCTGGTGGGAAAGTGTTCTAAAGTTGTATACTTGACTCTCGTGTTTAGGAGAGTTGTGCCTTAAGCATAGACACTGTGTCTTCCCATATTAACAGGGACTTGATGAAATTAATGTCTAAATGACCCCTCACTTGCTCTAGTGCTCTTGGGAGGTGGCGATCTTTGTGGTATTTAAATACTCCGAAATTACCATCTCTTTTAAGGGTCTGAGCAGGTGGTGAAGAGGGTTAAGGCGTACCTGTTATGCCAGTTGCTGGAAGGCTTCTGTGCTGGCTAGGGTTCGAGTCTCCTGGTGGGAAAGTGTTCTAAAGTTGTATACTTGACTCTCGTGTTTAGGAGAGTTGTGCCTTAAGCATAGACACTGTGTCTTCCCATATTAACAGGGACTTGATGAAATTAATGTCTAAATGACCCCTCACTTGCTCTAGTGCTCTTGGGAGGTGGCGATCTTTGTGGTATTTAAATACTCCGAAATTACCATCTCTTTTAAGGGTCTGAGCAGGTGGTGAAGAGGGTTAAGGCGTACCTGTTATGCCAGTTGCTGGAAGGCTTCTGTGCTGGCTAGGGTTCGAGTCTCCTGGTGGGAAAGTGTTCTAAAGTTGTATACTTGACTCTCGTGTTTAGGAGAGTTGTGCCTTAAGCATAGACACTGTGTCTTCCCATATTAACAGGGACTTGATGAAATTAATGTCTAAATGACCCCTCACTTGCTCTAGTGCTCTTGGGAGGTGGCGATCTTTGTGGTATTTAAATACTCCGAAATTACCATCTCTTTTAAGGGTCTGAGCAGGTGGTGAAGAGGGTTAAGGCGTACCTGTTATGCCAGTTGCTGGAAGGCTTCTGTGCTGGCTAGGGTTCGAGTCTCCTGGTGGGAAAGTGTTCTAAAGTTGTATACTTGACTCTCGTGTTTAGGAGAGTTGTGCCTTAAGCATAGACACTGTGTCTTCCCATATTAACAGGGACTTGATGAAATTAATGTCTAAATGACCCCTCACTTGCTCTAGTGCTCTTGGGAGGTGGCGATCTTTGTGGTATTTAAATACTCCGAAATTACCATCTCTTTTAAGGGTCTGAGCAGGTGGTGAAGAGGGTTAAGGCGTACCTGTTATGCCAGTTGCTGGAAGGCTTCTGTGCTGGCTAGGGTTCGAGTCTCCTGGTGGGAAAGTGTTCTAAAGTTGTATACTTGACTCTCGTGTTTAGGAGAGTTGTGCCTTATATATATATATATATATATATATGTCGTACCTTGTAGCCAGAACGCACTTCTCAGCCTACTGTGAAAGGCCCAATTTGCCTAATAAGCCAAGTTTTCATGAATTAATTGTTTTTCGACTACCTAACCTACCTAACCTAACCTAACCTAACTTTTTCGGCTACCTAACCAAACCTAACCTATAAAGATAGGTTAGGTTAGGTTAGGTAGGGTTGGTTAGGTTCGGTCATATATCTACGTTAATTTTAACTCCAATAAAAAAAAATTGACCTCATACATAATGAAATGGGTAGCTTTATCATTTCATAAGAAAAAAATTAGAAAAAATATATTAATTCAGGAAAACTTGGCTTATTAGGCAAATCGGGCCTTGAATAGTAGGCTGAGAAGTGCGTTCTGGCTATTAGGTACGACATATATATATATATATATATATATATATATATATATATATATATATATATATATATATATATATATATATATATATATGTCGTACCTAGTAGCCAGAACGCACTTTTCAGCCTACTATGCAAGGCCCGATTTGCCTAATAAGCCAAGTTTTCCTGAATTAATATATTTTCTATATTTTTTTTCTTATGAAATGATAAAGCTACCCATTTCATTATGAATGAGGTCAATTTTTTTTATTGGAGTTAAAATTAACGTAGATATATGACCGAACCTAACCAACCTTACCTAACCTAACCCAACCTATCTTTATAGGTTAGGTTAGGTTAGGTAGCCGAAAAAGTTAGGTTAGGTTAGGTTAGGTAGGTTAGGTAGTCGAAAAAACATTAATTCATGAAAACTTGGCTTATTAGGCAAATTGGGCCTTGCATAGTAGGCTGAGAAGTGCGTTCTGGCTACTAGGTACGACTACTAGGTATATATACTATATATATATATATATATATATATATATATATATATATATATATATATATATATATATATATATATATATATATATATATATATATATGTCGTACCTAATAGCCAGAACGCACTTCTCTGCCTACTATTCAAGGCCCGATTTGCCTAATAAGCCAAGTTTTCATGAATTAATGTTTTTACGTCTACCTAACCTACCTAACCTAACCTAACCTAGCTTTTTTTGGCTACCTAACCTAACCTTACCTATAAATATAGGTTAGGTTAGGTTAGGTAGGGTTGGTTAGGTTCGGTCATATATCTACGTTAATTTTAACTCCAATAAAAAAAATTGACCTCATACATAGAGAAAAGGGTTGCTTTATCATTTCATAAGAAAAAAATTATAGTAAATATATTAATTCAGGAAAACTTGGCTTATTAGGCAAATCGGGCCTTGAATAGTAGGCTGAGAAGTGAGTTCTGGCTACTAGGTACGACATATATATATATATATATATATATATATATATATATATATATATATATATATATATATATATATATATATATATATATATATATATATATATATATATATATATATATGTCGTACCTAGTAGCCAGAACGCACTTTTCAGCCTACTATGCAAGGTGCGATTTGCCTAATAAGCCAAGTTTTCATGAACTAATGTTTTTTCGACTACCTAAGCTACCTAACCTAACCTAACCTAACTTTTTCAACTACCTAACCTAACCTAACCTAACTTTTTCAACTACCTAACCTAACCTAACCTATAAAGATAGGTTAGGTTAGGTAGGGTTGGTTAGGTTCAGTCATATATCTACGTTAATTTTAACTCCAATAAAAATATTTTTATCTCACACATAATGATATGTGTAGCTTTATCATTTCATAAGAAAAAAATTAGAGAAAATATATTAATTCAGTAAAACTTGGCTTATTAGGCAAATCGGGCCTTGCATAGTAGGCTGAGAAGTGCGTTCTGGCTACTAGGTACGACATATATATATATATATATATGTCGTACCTAATAGCCAGAACGCACTTCTCAGCCAACTATGCATGGCCCAATTTGCCTAATAAGCCAAGTTTTCATGAATTAATGTTTTTTCGACTACCTAACCTACCTAAACTAACCTAACCTAACTTTTTCTGCTACCTAACCTAACCTAACCGATAGAGATAGGTTAGGTTAGGTTAGGTAGGGTTGGTTAGGTTCGGTCATATATCTACGTTAATTTTAACTCCAATAAAAAAAAATTGACCTCATACATAATGAAATGGGTAGCTTTATCATTTCATAAGAAAAAAATTAGACTAAATATATTAATTCAAGAAAACTTGGCTTATTAGGCAAATTGGGCCTTGCATAGTAGGCTGAGAAGTGCGTTCTGGCTATTAGGTACGACATATATATATATATATATATATATATATATATATATATATATATATATATATATATATTTTGTGTAATATGACCGAAAATGTAAGATTAATAATTCTAACACGAATTTTCTTAATATTTCGTATGTTTTTTATCACTGTCGGTGGTAATGGAAATATCAATTCTCCAAAATTTATTTTTATTTATGGCCTGACGCCTGAACGTGTTTCGTAATGGCTTATTCAATTTTGAAAGACTTAATTTACACACAAATTCATCGAACTTATACTTATTTTGGGTGAGGTGATATGGTACAAAAGTTTTGGGTGAGGTGAACAAACTTATGACTAACACACGACAGAGCTCGAAACAATGGGTATAACTTGGATATGAGAGCATTAGAATGGAAGTAACTGCAGAAGGTCTAATAGCTCATACTTCCTCTTGCTGCTTCCATATTGGTTCGGGGTCTTGAAGTGGGTAGAATATAGTTGTACATTAATTGGCTGTTGATTGCTGGTGTTGACTTTTTTATGTGCAATGCCTCGCTGATGTTGAGCCGCCTACTATCACTGCACCTATCGATGATTTCTGTGTTGTTTTTTAATATTTATCTGGTGATGGTCTGGATGTGAGAAGAGATTATATGTTCCTTGATAATGCCCTATGGTTTATGCATTGTTAATCACCTGGAAAGAGACGTTATTGTCTTGCCTATATACTGAGTTCTTTGGGGCTTACAGTCCCCAAGTGGGCATTTAAAGCCATAGACGACGTTGGTTTCCTTCAAGGCGTTCTGCTTGGTTTCTGGGAAGTTTTTCATTAGAAGATTGGCCGTTTTTTTATTTTTATAGTAATTTGTCAATTGTATTTTCTGATTTTTGTCTGTAGGGATAACGTTCCTATCAACAATATCTTTCACGACCCTTTCCTCCATTTTATGAGCCATTGAAAAGAAGTTCCTGTAAAATAGTGTAATAGGGGGGTACAAGTGTTGTGTTGGTTGACTCTTCAGAGGTTGCATTGCGCTTCACCTTTCTTTTTATGATATCATCAAAAAAGCCGTTAGAGAAGCTGTTGTTGACTAGGACCTGCCTTACCCTACTGAGTTCTTCATCGACTTGTTTCCATCCTGAGCTGTGGCTGAGAGCACGGTCGACGTAAGCGTTGACAACACTCGCTCATTTGTCGCTGGCGACAAATGAGCGGTTGTGTATGCTTGGCTTGCGTGATTCTGGGGCGTGTGTTCATTGTGGTTTAAGTGAATCGCAGGTGCATGTATTTTATTTTTGTGTCCGGTTACAGGGGTTGGTGGACTGGTTTCGAGATGTACTGGAGGTGTTTTGTGGTCCGGGTTGTCGGGGTGATGTTTTGCAGTTTTTGTTTTTGTATTTTCCGGCTTATCCGCTGCGGGTGCGTAATACATTATGTGTTTTGGTTGCTGATTATGTGTTTTGTGTGTGGGTTGGGAGGCGGGAGGGTTTTGGGGTTGCCCGAATTTTAGGATTTTTACGGGGGCGCATGCGGTTTACCTGGTGGTGGTTGCAGCGTGCTTTTCCGGAAGAGTTTGGTCGGTGGTTCACAGATGCCTATGTTCGTGGGGTTGCCTTTGGGTCGGCAGGTGCCTTGGTGGGAAGGTGATGTTCTCGTCTTGGGTGGGGTTGGGGTGTCGATAGGGGTTTAGAGGGGTTGGGGGGTTTCGGGGTTTGCTTTGCTATGTGCTCCCTTTCCGCTTCTTTGTGTGTCCTTGGCGGGGGTTGCATGTGATTGTGTGTCTTCCCCCCTTGAGATGCTGCTGCTCCTGTGTGTGTGTGGTGTGTTTCCGTACCTCCGGGTGCCGGTTGTGTCCGTATGCGTGTGGGTGTGTGGTTTTGAGGGGGGTTTTGGCTCCTGCGTGGGCCTGTGTTTTCTGCTGTACTGTTTTCTACTGTTCTTTTTATGGCCGTGTTTCGCTTTGGCCTGTGACCCATTATTTTGCGTGCTTGGGTGCTGTGTGGTGTGCCGTGGTGGTGTGGGTGGTATGAGTGTGTTTGTCTTGGTGTTTGGAGTGTGTTTAGTGTGTGTGTACATACTTTCTTCTCATTTAGTGTATGTCATTTTCCTGGGTAGCGCGTGTATGGTCCTATGCTCCTTTGTTCTTCTGTGTGTGTGGTAGGCGTGGTTTTGTGCACGTGATTCTATGTCCACGTCTGTGTATGTTTTGTGTTCTTGGTTCCCGGTGCGTTTAAATGTTATTTATGTACTTTATTGTTTTCTTTATTTTTCATGTAATTTTCTTTGCCATGTTCTGTGTTGCTATGTAGATATGAACTGTTTAGCCTATTGTTTCCATGTACTGTTTAGCCCATTGCTTCAATGCGTTTTTATTTTGTTCAGCGCTTGTGTTTGTTTTGCGGTTACTGTTATTGTTTAGTGTACAGAATGTTTATCCCTGTGTACTGTTCCTTCATTGGTATACTTGATGTGTACAGGTTTGCATTGTTTTGTGTGTTCTTGTATTTGTGTAATTTATAAAAAAAAAAAAAAAAAAAAAACATCATCGAAGTGTTTACCTAGGGATCTAACGTTCAAGTTGATTACAGAGATATTGTGATTATGTGTTAATACATTGTTTACATCATGTGCTGTAAAATATCTGCAATTTTGATTATTGAAGTGATGATTGTCATAGATAATGGACAAGAGGTTAAGTTCTGGGTTTATAATTGTCTGCATAAAAAGGCTGGTTGTAGGAAAACAAGGTAAGAATGGCAAATTGCATAATAGAAAACAAAGAAAAAAGTAGAATAACAATTCTAAAGTAATATAAACTTAATGGTAATTTAAGTAATAAAAACTTAATGGGAACTAGGAATGTAAAAAATGAACTAGAATAATTAACAACAATAGATGACCAAAAAAGTAAAAAAGCAATTATGAAAGCTATAAAATGAAAAGCTTGCTTACTATACTATTATAAGTACACTATAGTTGAATACTAAAGTTACACTAAAACAAACTGAGGTAGTTTAAATAGAGATACACCCAGGAACACTGGATAATGAAGTTAATACTAGAGGACACAGGCAAAGCCAGTGTACTATGGAACATGGGAGTAAAAAGAAAAAAGACAATAATAAAGATGACAATTTTTTTTTTTAACTAAAGTTAAAACCTTTTGAAAGGAAAGGCAGAGCTAAAGTACACAAAGGTAGTTAAATGAGATTATAATTTGAATTCTGGCTATACAGCAGCTATCCCACAGTCACTGAGGAAAGACTTAAGGTGAGCTTCAGTGGTTATTGAATGGGTTTTTCCAGTGTCAGTCCTCATAGCTATAATTTTACCATCTCGCACAAAACAGTGTTTAATTGTAGGGGAATTTTTGCAGAAACCACGCAGTTTAAAAAAGATATTTTGGCTGAACCTGGTCAGACATTCATTCACATAAACAGTGGATTTACTAGCGACTGCAGATGTGATAAGATCAGACTTGCGGGAGCAGCTATCTAGTTTTATTCGTATTATCCTGTTATTAGTACCAGATGATTTGGTACCCACTCTATAAGCTGATTTGATGTCATTTTTTTGGATTGAATACCTTAACTTATCCTGCAATACCTTGATCACGATGGAAGCACAGTCTTCTCCATCAGTTTCTTGTGGAAAATCACGTGAAGAGATAATTACAGACTCAAGTAGTTTATGTTGGTCTGTTTCGTCTTGGGTAACAGTGTGTTGCTGTTGTAGGTTGTTCAGATGGTTCCCAAACTGTTGCAATATTTCTTCCTGTTTTCTAGTGGTTTCATCTGGATTAAAGTTTGTAACTGTGTTCTTGAGTAGGTTTAATTCTTGTTGGAGGTGGACGACTTTGGTAGATAGATCTTGATTGTTCTTGAGTAAGGCTCCAACTTCATTCTGCAAAGATAATAATGAACCTTACAGGTTCATTATTAAGGCCGACTGCTCTTTGATTACTGACATTTGATCTTCATGTACTTGAGTTGAAACAGAAACTCATCTTTCAACTGGTGTTTCTTGTTGTTGGTGTTTTGGTCAGGTGGCCACAGAGCAGTAAGTCTAGAGCCAACAGGTGGCCACAGAGCAGTAAGCTTAGAGCCAGCAGGTGGCCACAGAGCACTAAGCCTAAAGCCAACAGGAGAGGACAGTGCACTTAACCTAGAGTTAACAAGTAGCCACAACGTGAGAGAACAGCTTAAAAATACAGAGCCACATTACACTAATATTATATTATTACACAGATTCTCATATGACGGGGACTCAGTGTAATAAAGGCATCTTATCATTAACTTATGTAAATGCTGATTTAATGTTTTCCCAACTACATTGACACCTCTTGTTTGATTGGAAGAAAATGCAAAAGGTTGTAGAGAAAAGAGAAGAGAGAGGAAGAGAGTGAAGGGAAAGGAGAAGATGAAGATGATTTTTTTTTGGGAGGGATATTCCTGAGCGGGCCCTAAGCCTCTGGCTGGCCCACTAAGTGTTGATTGTTTCTGTTTTACTTGGGCGAAGTATGAGTATTTATTACTCGTATGGTCACTTCAGTAAGATTTTGCCATATGTATTTAACAACTTCTTCTGCTCTGTTGAATCTAAGTTGAAATCTAAATGGGTTTGTTACTGTGCACTATGTTAGATAATGTTCCAGTGGTCTGTCGGGCATTTCTCCATAGTGTTGACATTTCCTCTCATCTTCCGGAACCTGTAAGCCTATTTCTCATGCACATGGGTATCCAAGCCTGATGCGATGTAAATGCACTTCTGTTGCTCTACTGCTCCCTTTCATCAAACTAAGTGGTTCGTAGTTGGTTGAATTCTTGTACCAACCCGCAGATCCTGATGTTGCAACTGCTGTGTTGTTGTCACTGTACATCTTTTGCATTACTCTGTTTCTAATTACTTTCATAATCTGTGATAGACTCTGTGGTATGTAAATGTCTACATTTCTTCTCTTAGTAGCAAGTTTTGCAGCTTCATCTGCAATGTCATTTCCTATTATTCCCACATGACTTGGCACCCAGATGATAATTACCCGTCGGTCTTGTCGTTTGAGTGTTTGCATTAATGATATGACATTTGTGATCAGATGTATGTTATCACATATGTGTTCTTGTTGCAAGGTTTCAATGGCGGTTCTCGAATCTGTATGTATGATAACATGTTGTCAGTGTTGAGCAAGAGCATGTTCCAAAGCCTTTTGAATGGCTACCATCTCTGTTTGTAAAGTCGAACACCCATTTGAGAACCTCCAACTATTTACAGAGTTTCCTGCTTTAACTGCAGCTCTGGTTTCTTGTCCCTGCTGGTCTACTGATCCATCTGTGAAGTATGTGAAGCTGTCGGATGCCATGTTTGCTTCTATATGCATCAGTGCAATGTTACATAGCAGATGAGGATTTGCCTGGTTCTTTTTTCCTTCAATAACCATAATCTTAAAGTCTGCTGGCAGAGATTCCCAAGAGGCTTGCATAACAGTCTGCATGTATTTCGTCGACACCCTTCTCAGTGACTGTGTTTGTTATATCGAATGTATTGATGGTGTTTATCGCACAATGGGTCCACCTGTTGCTATTGGAGGCTCTTCTGTCCAGAGTTAGTGCTCCAGTGATTATATCTTTAAGTGAACTGATTCTAGGACTAGTCAATATCTTGGTCAGCATACATGCAGCAATCCCTTTTACCCTTATTTCAATCGACATTAGCTTGGTTTCTAGTCTTAGGTTCAGTATTTTAGTCTATCTGGGAGCTCCTGTTATGATTCGCAATGCATCGTTTTGAATAACCTCAACGTTTGTCCACTGACCAGGAGAAAGAGTGAGTAAGGCAGGCACGGCATAATCAACTAGGGAACGAACGGCGTGTATGTAAAACATTCTTAACACTTTGTGTCCCGCTCCTAGATGGGGCCCTGTGATTGCTCTCATTATATTTAGTCGTGATTTTGCTTTCTCCTTTAGAAATTGAATTTGCTTGTTGAATGTCATTTCAAATTCTAACCACACTCCGAGATACTGATATTGTGTAACCCACTGAAGGTTAATGTCTTGAATGCGTAGGTGCCTGTTTGGAGTGTTGCCGCCTAGTCTCATTGCCTTAGACTTCTGTGCAGATATTTTTAGCCCTAAAACGCTGTTACTTTATCTAATGCACCTTGTGCTTTATTTAGAAGTGAAGGACCTGTAATGACTAATGCTATATCATCAGCATAGCTTAGCAATTTAACCCCTTCTGTAAATATCATGGTAACATGGTTTTCCATAAGGATGTTAAAAAGACTAGGACTGAGGACTCCTCCTTGTGGAGTCCCATTCTCATGCAAGTCGTAGTCCGACACTTGTCCTCGCAACTTTACTCTGGCATACCTGTGACTTAGGTAATCTTGAATCCATGCTAGCATATTTCCCTTTACACCTTTTTTAACTAAGATGTGTGTAAAATTGCTTGCGGGCTTGCAAGTTCGAATGCTTTTTCTAGATCAAGGAAGATCACTATAGCCGGACCTGGGTTAACTGTTCCTAGTAATGTTGCTATTCAGTTGGCAGTACCTACTCCTCTAGTGAAGCCAAATATGTTTTTATGCAGGTCTCCAGTCTTCCACAGTAGCCTATTTAAGACCATCCGTTCTGCAGTTTTACTAATGCATGATGTTAATAAAATGGGTCTGTAATTGCCAGGTTCTTTCGGCTTAGGAATCGGTATGATTTCTGCTTTCTTCCAAGAGGTTGGTAGTTTGCCTTGCTGCCAAGATGCATTGATGACGTCCAATATTCCTTGTTCTCCAGCAGGACCTGCATGTGCGATCATTGAGTATGTAATGTCATCAGCACCTGGTGCAGTGTCCTTACCACCTTTGTGGCTCTGATTAGTTCTTGTTTGGTGAAGGGACAGTCACATTCGTCATTTATAGCTATGCTCTCATGAATGACTGTCAACCTCTCTTGTTTTAATTGTTCTTGCTGCCTTCGAACCATTGCAGGAAGCTGATATGAAGCTGTTCTTTCTGCAAATTGGAGAGCAAGTCTCTCAGCCTCCTGCAATGGTTGAATACATCCCTGTGGTCGGGCTGGTCGACCTGATATAGTTTTAATCTGACCCCATATCTTGTCAAGACTACTATGTTCATTTAGAGTTTGACACCACTCAAACCATCTTGCCTCCTTTACTTCTCTAGAAACTCGTCTTGCTTCAGATATCACCGCTCCTAGAAGAGCGGTGATATCCCTTCCTTCTAGTGTGGGGTTTCTCTTTAGATGTTTTTTGAAGATGTTGACTCTGTGGTTCTGTTCTTTAACTTCATTACTATAGAACCAATAGTTCTTTCGTTTTGTTTCCTGTGATAATGATTGGAATAGCTTTGTTTGCAGCAGCTGCAATGGCTTCCTGCAGATTGGTCTCGTGTATGTTCAAATCCTCAGGTGGCGTGTATGTTGCATACCATTTTTCAAGTTCTTCTTGGTATATATTCCAATTGGCCTTTCTTAAATTCCACCTAGGTTGTGCATGTGGTGTAGGAGGTCGTTCTATGTTTAGTGTTGTGACAGTAGCATAGTGGTCACTGGTGATCACCGGTTCTACTTCCCACTTCGCCTGATGCTTGAGTGCTGTTGAGATTAATGTAAGATCAAGGGAACCTCCTAGAATGTGAGTGGGTTCCACAGTGTTGAGAAGTGTAATTTCAGGTACTTCTCGCAGAGCTGCAGCTAAATGGCGCCCATCTGCATTGGCTGGCCCAGTCGCACCTAACTCTTGATGATGAGCATTAAAATCCCCAGCAATAATACATTTTCCTGCGTGGCCAAGGCAAACACTGCCTCTGCTTCTAGTTTACGTCTAGGGGGCTTGTAAACGTTGTATATGAGGAGCTCAATATTAGCCATATTCACTGTTACTGCTAATACCTCTACTCCATCCCCACATGAAACTGGGTCTATTTTCTTGCTGGGTATGGTGTTCCTGACTTGGGTCATTAATCCTCTTTGTCTCCCCTGCTCATACGGTATAACATAGTGCTGATATCCAGCTAATCTAAAGGATTTCGTGGCTGGGAAAAGAGTTTCTTTCAAAACGATTATATCTGCTTTCGTGCTGATTGCAGCCTCCTGAAGTGTGTGGTTTTTATTTCCAAGACCTTATATGTTCCACTGCAGTATTAGTAATGGCCAGACGACGGTTTCGGTTGGTGTTGCCTGTTCTACCAGAACTCCTCTTCGGGATCGACCTCTATATTCTCCACCTCGCAAGTCGTGTCGCTGCAAATCGGACTGCATTGATTGTTCGTGGTCATCCCCGGCATTGTTGGAATCTGTGCATAACTGTGGTCCATCACTTTGTTGTTGGTATTGCTGCATGTCGGACTGCATTGATTGCTCGTGGCTGTTTCTTGTGTTGTTGGAACTTGTGCATCTCAGCTGTTCAATACGTCTTTGTTGGTGTTGTTGCATATCAGACTGCATTGGCTGTTGTTGTCTATCTCTTGTGTTGTAAGATTCTGTTGATCTTGGGTGGTCAATGCTTCTTGCAGTTGCTTTTGTAAATGTTGATGTTCTGGTGTCTTGACTACCTGACTGTTGTTGGTAGTCTGTATGTCCATGTTGCGTTGTGTGTCCTCTTGTGCTTCGTCTTGTCTCGGACTGTCTATTTCTTGTATAACTGTAGTCTGCTGCACGATCTTGTCCATTATCACACAAGTGATGTTTTGAGTCTGTTGCTGTGAGGCGTTCTGCGTCATCTGTAGGCAATTGATAATGGTCTCTGCCATGAGCTTCACGATGTTTTTCAGCTGGACCTCGGTAAAACTGTATATCTGTTGTGTTGATTCCGAAAGTAACTGTTTTTTGCTCTTTTGGATTTGCTGTATTTCTGCAGCACTTTTGTATATTTTCTGATTTGGAATTAATAGATTCAGGAAATTTTGCTCTGTGAGAGTGTGTGTCTGTTGTGGCTGTGCACGAGTGTTCCAGACGTTGGTGTTGGTGTATGCAGCGCTGGTCTGTGTGTTTATCCTGGCCTGAGCTGTCTGCACTTTTTCTTTCCGTGCAGAGCAGGTTGTGCTCCAGGCATGATGTTTGCCTCCACAATTTGGACATTTGGCTGTTGTGGCCTGGTTTGCCTTGTGGTTGGCTATGCAGTCTTTAGTTGGATGTCTCAGGCTGCACACTCCGCATCTCTCCTGTCCGGTGCAGCGTGATTGATGGTGGCCGTATTTCTGACACCTGAAGCAGCGTAGGGGTTCTGGGACGTATGGTCTCTGTCGGTATGTTCCCCAATTTCCAAGACTGAATGTTTCTGGCACATGTCCCATGACGGTCACCAGAACCTGACGTGTCGCTTCCTTGTCTACTTTTGTGCGGCATCGTTCCGCATTCAGGATTTGCTTGTGTTCTAGTACTGGATTCAGGGGAAAGTCGATTGGGTATCCCAAAAGCACGACTCGTGTGCGTCTTTCTGAAGGGTCCAGCTTTTCCACGCATACAGGTTTCCCTTGCAGGACTCTTACTTTTTCTAAGTAATTTGCAGTCTGTTGGTCTTGTGGTGTTATTATTATATCTCCTTTCAGGTTGACTGGAATGGAAAGTTTGAGCTCTGGTTGTTCTTTTTCCATTGCCGTTACTACTCCATATGCTGTAGGAAAGTGGTCTGTCTGCATTATCTTGAATTTTGGAAGATGTGCAGAGTCTGGCGATGTCTGGTGTGAGACTGGTGGTGTCCTCTCCTGTCTCATACTGTTGTCCTGTGGCTGGACTGTGGAGAGAGGTATATTGTCTGACACTGGCTGGTGTGACTGGTGGTGTCCTCTCCTGTCTCATACGGTCGTCCTGTGGCTGTGTTGTGGACAGAGAAGCATTGTCTGACACTGGCATGGTGTGTGACTGATGCTGTCCTCTCTAGGTCCATTACGTCCTGCTGTCTTGCTGGTAGAAGCAAGTGGTGAAGCCTCGTTAGCAGTTTTCTTCGGTGCCTGCTGCACATCGGTCCACCGTCCCTCCTCGTCTGAAAGCTGCCTCCATTTCCTCTTTCTCTTAGCCTTCCCCATGACTCTCTCCACGTAGTGAGAACCGAATCACTGCCCTACCTAATGCCTGAGACACTTCTAGGCCTGGAGAAATTCATTCCTCTCCAACGGAGGTCGTAGAATGATTCCCCCAGGCGGAATCAGGGATACCTAACACCTAAATGAGCTGTTTGGTCTACCTTTCCCTGTCAGGCTCAGTACACCTTCTAAGGTGCCCCCTTGTGGCGCTGCCCGCAGGGTATCGCCTCGCCCTTCAGGGTAGGACTCTAAGTGACCTGGTCAGCGATACGGTCCTCAAAAAAAAAAAAAGGTGCGGTACTAGAGTTTGGGTCGCCTGCGTACTGGGTTGCCCAGAATACCAGTCAGCTGGGCAGCAGGTAATCAACAACTTTGTTTCTCCGTCAATTGTAGACGAAATCGGAATTGTTTCCTTCAAAACAAGATATTGTCTGGGTCTTGGAGTACTGATGAATTCTTCCTCACAAAACCACGATGAATGGAGCTGAATGGGTGCTCACAATCGTGAGTTTTTCCGGGAACATATCCGTGTGCGGCCAGATAGCAATGGCGCCGGCAGCGAGATGAAGATGAAGGGAAAAGGGTTAATGATTAGGAATGCTATTGACAAGTGTTTTCAGCAAAGTATTCTCTTTATATTTTCCTGAAACTTTGTTTCTTGACAATGTATACATTTTACAGCGATGTATAAATTTATACAATGTAACAGATCTTGGCACTGGGTAATATATATTTTTTAATTGTTTATGCCTCCAAAAACTAGAAAATAGTTATTATTTTTTAGAAACTTGCCTTAGATAGCTTATGGAAGATGTCTAGGGCAAAGACCAAAGGCACAATTTAAAGCTTTAAGGTAATAATATCTATTTTTCCTACATTGGAGGCATAACAAATTTGAAAAGAATGCACATTTAGCTACTCTTCCTAACGCTTCCAAACGTCAAGAAACTTTCGTATTAAAGTGCTCTTATCCTAACCTACAATGAATCCAAAACAGAAAACGGGACAATAGGTCACTTAAGCGAGCCGCTTCCATTTTCAAGTACGACTATTTTTGGCCTTATATAGACTATACGTCAAAATGCGACGTTCTATTATGAGGACGACTTGACACGCTACCCAGGGGAAATGGCTGTAATGTTACAGTGTATTATGTAATGAGGTTGGTGTCAGGCTCTGTATTTTAATGAATTATTTCCGTTAAACACGATGGTGCAAAGTAGAACAACTTCACAGTACTCAGTGACACATTTAGGGTCACGTGACCAAGTACTGACAGTGAGAGGAGACCAGTGACGTCATGCACTAAGTAGGACCCCAGTGACGTCATGCACTAAGTAGAACCTCAGTGACGTCATGCACCAAGCAGGACCCAAGTGACATCATGCACTAAGCAGGACCCCAGTGACGTCATGCACTAAGCAGGACCAGAGTGACGTCATGCACTAGGCAGGAACCCAGTGACGTCATGCACTAAGTAGAAACCCAGTGACATCAGGCACTCAGCAGGACTCAAGTGGCGTCATGCACTAAGCAGAACCTCAGTGACATTCATGCACTAAGGGGGGGACCCCAGTGACTGTCATGCACTAAGCAGGATCCAGGAACGTCATGCACTAAGTAGAACCACAGTGACGGCATACACTAAGCAGGGCCCAAGTGACATCATGCACTAAGCAGGACCCCAGTGACGTCATAGACTAAGTAGGACCCAAGTGACGTCATGCACTAAACAGGACCCCAGTGAGGTCATGCACTCAGCAGGACCCCAGTGACGTCATGCACTAAGCAGAACACCAGTGACGTCATGCACTAAGCAGGACCCCCTCATGAATGTGAGGACTCTGACATAAGAATGGATTCACTACTGTGTGCAGTGATCATTGTAAGGCACTGTTAAACACCTGCTTTCTGGTTGTTTCTTCAATTCGGTGAATGAACGGCGGTGAATGGCGTAAATGTGTAAACATCAGTCAGGAGGAGGAGGGGTGATGTCTCCATGACAACGGCGTCTCATCTTCCCTTGAACCGGTATTTAAATACTACATAACATCGTGAATGAGAAAGAAATGTCCAAAATCTGAACAAAATCTGAACAATGTTGCAGTGTAACAAGTAGGAAGGACGTGTTGCAACATCATAATGCTTCTTGACTCTATGACCCAGTATTAGGATATGTTGCAACTTCATCAGTCATGAAGGTTCCAAACTCTTTGACCAAGTATTAGAAAATGTTGCACCATCTTCAATCATCAAGGTTCTAAACTTTATGATCCAAGAATTAGGATATGTTGCAATATCATCATGCTTCTAAACTTTTTTTTTAGTTTAGAATATCATATCATTATATATATTGAATTCCATGAGTCTGGATCCGGGGTGAGTGCATAGGCATGATTGTCAATTTCTCTTGCAAAATCTACCTCGCTCGTGTTGATATCAATTAAATTTACAAGGATTTGGATATCACGCATAAAGAAGTTGTCCGGATCTTCCACTTTCATGTTGTTTATTGTAGTGCTTATTGTTTATAACCATAACCAGGCACTGCATCACCAACCTCAACAAGGCCCTGAACAACATCAACACCAGCCTCCACACCCTCAGCCACAACATAACCATAACCAGGCACTGCATCACCAACCTCAACAAGGCCCTGAACAACATCAACACCAGCCTCCACACGCTCAGCCACAACATAACCATAACCAGGCACTGCATCACCAACCTCAACAAGGCCCTGAAAAACATCAACACCAGCCTCCACACCCTCAGCCACAACATAACCATAACCAAACACTGCATCACCAACCTCAACAAGGCCCTGAACAACATCAACACCAGCCTCCACATCCTCAGCCACAACATAACCATAACCAGGCACTGCATCACTAACCTCAACAAGGCCCTGAACAACATCAACACCAGCCTCCACACCCTCAGCCACAACATAACCATAACCAGGCACTGCATCCAATTACAGGATAATGATTTGGATTGGGCAGGGGAGCCGGGGGGGGGGGTAATTGAATGATGCCCAGTAACTAAGTGATCCCCATTTACTATCGACTGTGACAGTGGCCTAAGAATACGGTTCACAAAGGGAGATATTAATAGGGTATTCAAAGTATCAACACCAAATTTCTAGTGGAGTAAAACATAGAAAATTGTGAATATGAAAGTTACCCATGAAGGCGGTATAGAAAACCACGAAAAGACGACCGTCTCAGTGTGGTAGGAAAAGCAGAGTAATAATATTTATTACTTGTCATATAGCATTTTTTATAAAACATTAATTTATTAAAAAAAATTTAATTAATAGTAAAAAAGTAAACTAAGGATTTGATCATTTTTTTTTATTTTTTCAAGATTCAGAAATTTGCACACAAAACTCTATATCCTTAATATTATTTAGGAAAACAGTATTTATATATAAGAAACATTAATGTGTTACAAGAGAAAATTTCAGAGTTAAAATTTTTTAGTGTACATACGAAAGAAAATATATGTACAGTCATTAGTAAGTAGGCATCACTTAGGTACTGTGTACTACAGTTGTTAGTATTGTATAATACTTACTGAGTACCGTGTTTTTAGGCCAGTGGTTGTCACAGAAACTCGGGTTTCAACAGGTTGATGTTTTGGTCAGGTGGCCACAGATCACTAAGCATAGAGCCAGCAGGTGGACACAGTGTTATTAATCCCAGTGACGTCATGCACTATGCCGGACCCCAGTGACGTCATGCACTAAGCAGGACCCAGTGACGTCATGCAATAAACAGGACCCCAGTGACGTCATGCACTAAACAGGACCCCAGTGACGTCATGCACTAAGCAGGACCCCAGTGACGTCATGCACTAAGCCGGACCCCAGTGACGTCATGCACTAAGCCGGACCCCAGTGACGTCATGCACTAAGCAGGACCCCAGGGACGTCATGCACTAAGCAGGACCCCAGTGACGTCATGCACTAAGCCGGACCCCAGTGACGTCATGCACTAAGCAGGACCCAGTGACGTCATGCACTAAAGAGGACCCCAGTGACGTCATGCACTAAACAGGACCCCCAGTGACGTCATACACTAAGCAGGGCCCTAGTGATGTCATGCACTAAGCAGGACCCCAGTGACGTCTTGCACTAAGCAGGACCCCCAGTGACGTCATGCACTAAGCAGGACCCTAGTGACGTCATGCACTAAACAGGACCCCAGTGACGTCATGCACTAAACAGGACCCCCAGTGACGTCATGCACTAAGCAGGACCCCAGTGACGTCATGCACTAAGTAGGACCCCAGTAACGTCATTCACTAAGCAGGACCCCAATGACGACATGCACTGAGCAAAACCCCAGTGACGTCATGCACTAAGCAGAACCCCAGTGACGTCATGCACTAAGATGAACCACAGCGACATAATGCATTAAGCAGGACGCCAGTGACGTCATGCATTAAGTAGGATGCCAGTGACGTCATGCATTTAGCAGAACCACAGTGACGCCATGCACTGGACAGAACCCAATTGACGTCATGCACTAAGCAGGACCCCTCATGAATTTGAGGACTCTGACATGTGAATAAACTCACTGCTCTGTGCAGTGATCATTGTAAGGCACTGTTAAACAGCTGTTTTCTGGTTGTTTCTTCAATTCAACAGCAATATTTCTGCCCACAACCAGACCATCACCAGAGGTATGCTGACCTGCAACACTGACATGATCGACAGATATAGGACATCAGACATAGCTGAAGCACTTTACATGAAGCACTCAGTTAAGTACACTCTATGGTTATGTAACACGGGGTAGGGTTCCTCTCTCTACTTATCTTTCCTTCTTTTCCCTCTACCCGTATTCTTACTTTTTATTCTCTACCAAGGGACTCCAAAACTTTTCCCAAAGCCAACTCCACGCCACGTGGTCCTAAGACGATTGACCGACTTAGGATTCTACAACCCATATGACGTGACCTAGGCTATGAGCAAAACCCTAGAGTCGCCTCCGCCGCCACCACCAGACCAGCAACACAGCAATGATCGAGGTCTGGATCGATCATGCGAATTAATCAACCTTGGGGCTTGATCCCCACTATAACCGATGAACTTGAGAGTTCTTAAGTGTGGAATTAATTAGACGGGAATGATGAATTCCGATTCGATGTTAGAATCGGCGCCCAATTCAACTCTGCCTCGTGTGGACCACGTGACCAGGACAAGTAAACACAAAAAAAATGGAAACAATAAAAATGCAACTTATTAACTAATTAATTTATTAAAAGAAAAACTAAAACAAAATCTAAATATGTTCGCTCCCTGTCACTTTAACACTCCCTACTTGACCTGAATGGCAATGAGACTATTCCTATACATAACAATAGCAGCTATACCTCTATGTTTTACCAGCTAAAGATGTTGGGCTGGTCTTGGGGAGAGGTAAGATGGTTGACCTCTCCCAGTTGCTCTGGAGTCCACACTGATCTGTCCTCGTCTGGTCTAGCCCAGACTAGAACATTGTATCCTTCCGCCTAGTCAAAGTTTTACCAAGTTACTAGTCAGGTTTAAGTTATAACAATTAACCTCTGTTGTACTTAATTGATCCAGACTGGTTGAATTATTTTACTGAAGTTAAATTACACAAGCATCTAACGGCAGAGCTGTTCCCGATCCCCAAAATGGTTAATTGAACTTTGAGAAATAGTAGACATGTCAACCCTGATGACCTATGACCGCCGGTCACTCCGCCTTACAAGTTAGATCTGATTCGTGACGTCACTGATGGTGACTTAAACTCAATAATTAGAATACTCTTGATATTGTACCCAGTACTATTATACAATACAATTTTAATACAAAATGAATAAAGGCTAATATCTCTAAATTACTGAATACTATAGGATGATTCATTATACGCAGCTATGAACAAAGCGTCGGTTATTTTCACCGCGAATTCCCCTGGGGTCAGGTCCCCAGGTCACCACGCGGGCTCAGGT
Source organism: Procambarus clarkii (assembly GCF_040958095.1). Classification (NCBI taxonomy): domain Eukaryota; kingdom Metazoa; phylum Arthropoda; class Malacostraca; order Decapoda; family Cambaridae; genus Procambarus; species Procambarus clarkii. The sequence continues at coordinate 2,844,378 of NC_091208.1, forward strand.
TCCCATTCTCTTTTGTCGATAAACAACTCTGGATAATTCTTACAACAGCCTAGTTTGTTACAGTTAACATGTCTAAGATATTTACACCAACCCTACTTCTTCTTCAGCTGATCAATACAACTGCAGAGCAACATTACCTAGTTTCCCCTCGACAGGACATCCATCTTCCTTCCATTCATGCCTCGATGTAATCTATAATTCTTGCAACATTGTGAGAATCAATTGTTTTGAAGATGAAGAGTAAACATTAATTTAGGGAAGACGTGATTTCTTTGTGTAATTAATCATTTATTTCTTACATTAATATTGTCTAATTCACTACTGAATTAGTGGACATGAAAATACTCGTTGTCCATCAACCACTCACAAATCTACTTTGAGGACCCTCCACCCCCCCCATGATCTCAGAACACGTCCTGTAAAATCTATCATTTATTTTCTTGAGCTTTGAAGGCAGGGGGTCGAGGCTCTCTCTCTCCCTCTGCGACCCAACACCATCTCTCAACCACCTCGCTCCTCACACAGATACAGGTGACATTTAGACGATGAAGTCTCCCCCTAAAAGCCCAGTTTCTTAAATGACAAACCCGGCTGTTTGCTTCTTTTGGAGGGCATAAACATGACATATATGTAGTTTATGGCGTAAATGTGTAAACATCAGTCAGGAGGTGGAGGAGTGATGTCTCCATGAAATCGGCGTCGCATCTTCCCTTTAACCGGTATTTAAATATTACATAACAAGTGAATGAGAAAGAAATGTCCAAACTCTGAACAACGTTGCAGTGTAATTAGTAGGAAGACGTGTTGCAACATCATTATGCATCTTAACTCTTTTTTTTTGTTTAGATTATAGTTTAGAAAAATATTTCTTCGTAAATATTGAATTCCATGAATCAGGACCCGGGGCTGAGTGCATGGGCATATTGACAATTTCTTTTGCAAAATCTGTCTCGCTCGTGTTGATATCAATTATATTTACAGGGGTTTGGATATCACGCATAAAGAAGCTGTCCGGATCTATCACTTCCATGCTGTTTAGTGTAGTGCTTATTGTTATAACAATAACCAGGCACTGCATCACCAACCTCAACAAGGCCCTGAACAACATCAGCACCAGCCTCCACACCCTCAACCACAACATAACCATAACCAGGCACTGCATCACCAACCTCAACAAGGCCCTGAACAACATCAACACCAGCCTCCACACACTCAGCCACAACATAACCATAACCAGGCACTGCAGCCAATTACAAGTTATGGATTAGGGATTGGACGAGGGGAGGAAGGAATGGTGCCCAACAGCTAGGTTATCCTTACTTACTGACAACTTTGACAATGGCCTAAGAATATGGTACACAAAGGGGATATTAATAAGACATTGAAAGTATCAACATAAAATTTCTGGTTAAATGAAACAAAAAAAAATTGAATATAAAAGTTAATCATTAAAGAAGTATAGAAAATCACGACAATTCTACCATGTGGGTGTGAGAGGATGAGCAGATTATTTTTATTTATTAGCTACTAAATACAATTATTTCTTATATAGAAACGTTTCAACATAATCATTTTATTATTAATATAAAATTAAAAAGAACTTGCTATTCATTTTAAAAATTATTGAAATGTTATATAATTTTAGCACAAAATTTTACTACTAAAATTTTCCCTAAACAAATTTAATTAATATAAGAAGAAACTTTTGTTGAGTTATATCATAGTTAATTATATATTAAAATTTTGAGTATTTTATACACTTTAAACTGTGCAGTGATCACTTAGACTGTTTGCTACAGTAGTCGTCGCAGTTGTTAGAGAGTGGGCGACACTTAGCTACTGTGTGCCATGTTCTGAGGCCAGTGGTTGTCAGAGAAACTCACTTTTTAACAGGTGGTTCTTGTTGTTAGTGTTTTGGTCACGCTGGTGTTTCTTGTACTATGCCTGGAGCAAGCAGGTGGCCACAGATCATTTAAGCCTAGAGCTAGAAGGTCGCCAGAGAGCAGTAAGCCTATAGTCAACTGGTAATGCAGCCCGTCCTCCAAAAATGGGGTGGTAAATGTAAGGAGACAAATAAGTGCAATTATGTACTATTCATAGCAGTTAGGAATTGTACTTATTTTCACTTAGTATTAAATCGTACTGTCAAATATATTGTGAATATTTGAGTTTACCTGAAAAACTGAATAGAAAACCCCAACCTCACCTAACCGTCTTAGTTTTTGAAGATAATAATTTTATTACTTCTTAATTACAATTAGTACTTAACCTATAGCTATATTGATATTACAGTTTTATAAAACTAATAAAACAAAACTAAAATATATCAAGGTAATGATGTGAATGATAAGGGAAGTGAACTGCCTAGCAACTAAATGGCATGTTTAAATATTGCACATATATTTCATTTTTTACTGAGGTTCTTATTTGATGGAGACTGAATGTAATAAAGGCACCCTAACATCAACTTATGTAAATGCTGATTTAATGTTTTCCCAACTATGTTGAAAGCTCTTGTTTGATGGGGAGAAAATGCAAATAGTTTGTAGAGAAGAGAGGGGAGAGGAAGGGAGGGGTGAGATGGAGAAGATGAAGGCGAAGGGATTAGGGATAATGTTTCAGGCTGCCCCAGACAATTGCTTTCAGCGACATTTTCCCTTTATATTTACCTACAACTTTGTTTTGTGACATTGTATACATTCTTACAGCGATGTATTAATTTATACAATGCAACTGTGTTTTGCTCTGGGCAATATAATTGTTGTTTATTAATTGTTTATTCCTCCAGAATCTAAAAAATGGTTATTATTTTTTAGAAACTTGCTTTAGAGAGCTTGGGAAAATGTCTAGGGCAAAGATCAAACCCAAGTTTCAAGACTATAAGGAAATAATATCCGTTTTTTTCCCTATACTGGAGGCATAACAAATTTGAAAACAATACACACTCAGCTACTCTTCCTAAGGCTTTCCAACGTCAAGAAACTGTCGTACTAAAGTGCCCTTATCCTAACCTACCAGAGGACCCAAAACAGAAAACGGGACAGAATGTCACTATCGCGAACCACTTCTAATCTCTAGTAAGATTATTTTTGGCCTTATATAGAATATACGTCAAAATGCGACGTTCTATTAGGAGGACGGCTTGACACGCTACCCAGGGAAAATGGCTGTAATGTTACAGTGTATTATGTAATGAGGTTGGTGTCAGACTCTGTATTTTAATGAATTATTTCCGTTAAACACGATGGTGCAAAGTAGAACAACTTCACAGTACTCAGTGACACATTTAGGGTCACGTGACCAAGTACTGACAGTGAGATGTGACCAGTGAAGCCATGCACTAAGCAGGACCACAGTGACGTCACGCACTAAGCAGGACCCCAGTGATGTCATGCTCTAAGTAGGACCCCAGTGACGTCATGCACAAAGCAGGATCCCAGTGACGTCATGCACTAAACAGAACCCGTGACGTCATGCACTAAGCAGAACCTCACTGACGTCATGCACTAAGCAGGAACCCAGTGACGTCATGCACTAAGCAGAACCCCTCATGAATGTGAGGACTCTGACATGCGAATGAACTCACTGCTCTGTGCAGTGATCATTGTAAGTCACTGTTAAACACCTGCTCTCTGGTTGTTTCTTCAATTCAACAGCAATATCACAATATTTTTGCACACAACCAGACCATCACCTGAGGTATGCTGACCAGCAACACTGACATGATCGACAGATATAGATATACAAGGACATCAGACATAGCTGAAGCATTTTGCATGAAGCACTCAGTTAGGTGCACTCTATGGTTGACAAGTCTAAGACGTTTACATCAACCCAACTTCTTCTTCAGCTGATCAATGCAACTGCAGAGCAAGATTACTTAGTCTCCCCTCGACAGGACATCCATCTTCCCTCTCTTCATGCCTCGATGTAATCTATACTTCTTGCAACATTGTGAGAATCAATTGCTTTGAAGATAAAGAAGAAAAAAAAAACATTAATTTAGGGAAGACGGGATTTTTTGTGTAATTACTCATTTATTTCTTTCATTAATATTATCTAATTCAATAATGAATTAGTGGACATGAAAACACTCACTGTCCATCAATCACTTTGAAATCTACTTTGAGGACCCTCCACACCCCCCCGATCTCAGAACACGTCCTGTAAAATCTACCATTTATTTCCTTGAGCTTCCAAGGCCGGGGGTCGAGGCGCTCTCTCTCTCTCCCTCTGCGACCCAACACCATCTCTCAACCACCTCGCTCCTCACACAGATACAGGCGACATTTAGACGATGAATTCTCCCCTAAAAGCCCGGTTTCCTAAATGACAAACCCGGCTGTTTGCTTCCTTTGGAGGGCATAAAACATGACATATATGCAGTTTATGGCGTAAATGTGTAAACATCAGACAGGAGGAGGAGGGGTGATGTCTCCATGACAACGGCGTCGCATCTTCCTTTAACCGGCATTTAAATATTATATAACAAGTGAATGAGAAAGAAATGTCCAAAATCTGAGTAATGTTGCTGTGTAACAAATAAGATGATGTGTTGCAACATCATCATGCATCTTAACTCTATGACCCAAGTATTAGGATATTTTGCAACATCTTCAACGTTCTAAACTCTTCTTTTTTTTTTTTTAGGAAAATATTTCCTTATAAATATTGAATTCCATGAAAATTCTACTACGCTCGTGTTGATATATATTGCTAAAAAAATGGTGCACATCCTTCCAATTAAAGGTTCTGTAGCTGATACATCTGAGCAACCTTGCTGCATAGTTGCACAGCTGGAGAGGTATTTTTAACTACTTACCAGGGAATATCTTTAAGATTAGATGTATTTACTATTATTCATAAATTTAATTACTGTATATTATGTTTAAAACATTCGTGATTGATGTGATGCACCTAAGAAGAACAAACATACAGTTGTTTGGATATCAAGCATAAAGACGTTGTCCGGATCTTCCACTTTCATGCTCTTTATTGTAGTGTTTATTGTTATAACCATAACCAGGCACTGCATCACCAACCTCAACAAGGCCCTGAACAACATCAACACCAGCCTCCACACCCTCAGCCACAACATAACCATAACCAGGCATTGCATCACCAAGCTCAACAAGGCCCTGAACAACATCAACACCAGCCTCCACACCCTCAGCCACAACATAACCATAACCAGGCACTGCATCACCAACCTCAACAAGGCCCTGAACAACATCAACACCAGCCTCCACACCCTCAGCCACAACATAACCATAACCAGGGACTGCATCACCAACCTCAACAAGGCTCTGAACAACTTCAACACCGGCCTCCACACCCTCTGCCACAACATAACTATAACCAGGCACTCCATCACCAACCTCAACAAGGAGCTGAACAACATGAACACCAGCCTCCACACCCTCAGCCACAACATAACCATAACCGGACATTTCATCCCATTGCTGGGTAAGGATTTGGGATTGGACGGGGGAGGGGGTTGGGAATGGAATGATGCCCAGTAGCTAAGTGATCCCCACTTACTGACGACTGTGACAGTGGACTAAGAATACGGTTCTCAAAGGGGATATTAATAGGGTATTCAAAGTATCAACAGAAAATTTCTGGTGGAGTAAAATTTAAAAAATTGTGAACATGAAAGTTACCCGTGAGGGCGATATAGAAAACAACGAAAAGACGACCGACTCGGAGTGGGAAGAAAAAAAAGATATCATTAATTACCACTGCTCGAAAATAATTGGTTTATAACACCTAAATTATATAAAATACAAAATTATTTATTAGTACAGTGGTAAAAGCAAGTTTTAATTTTTGTTAAAGTTTTAAAATTTAGAAAATTATACATAAAACTTTTTTGAGTTTTTATTAACTGAATAAACAATGTTTATATATTTAAAACATTAAGATATTTTAATGAGTTATTTTAAATAAAAAATTTTGAGTGTTCATAACAAAATAAGTTTATCTCTACAGCAAGTAGGCATCATCTAGCAACTGTGTACTACAGTTATTTGCGTGTGGTATAACACTTACTGTGTACTGTGTTCTAAGACCAGTGGTAGTCATAGAGACTCGTGTTTCAACAGGTTGTTTTGGTCACGCTGGTGTTTCTTGTTGTTGGTGTTTTGTTAAGGTGACCTTATGCACTAAGCGTAGAGCCTGCAGGTGGTCACTGAGTACTAAATCCCAGTGACGTCGTGTACTAAGCAGGACCCCAGTGACGTCGTGCACTAAGCAGGACCCCAGTGACGTCGTGCACTAAGCAGGAACCTAGTGACGTCATGCACTAAGCAGGAACCTAGTGACGTCATGCACAAAGCAGGAACCTAGTGACGTCACGCACTAAGCAGCATCCCAGTGACGTCGTGCACTAAGCAGGACCCCGGTGACGTCATGCACTAAGCAGGACCCCAGTGACGTCGTGCACTAAGCAGGACCCCAGTGACGTCATGTACTAAGCAGGACCCCAGTGACGTCGTGCCCTAAGCAGGAACCTAGTGACGTCATGCACTAAGTAGGAACCTAGTGACGTCATGCACAGAGCAGGAACCTTGTGACGTCAGGCACTAAGCAGGATCCCAGTGACGTCGTGCACTAAGCAGGACCCCGGTGACGCCATGCACTAAGCAGGATCCCAGTGACGTCGTGCACTAAGCAGGACCCCGGTGACGTCAGGCACTAAGCAGGACCCCAGTGACGACGTGCACTAAGCAGGACCCCAGTGACGTCATGCACTAAGCAGGAACCTAGTGACGTCATGCACTAAGCAGGACCCCAGTGACGTCATGCACTAAGCAGGAACCTAGTGACGTCATGTACTAAGCAGGACCCCAGTGACGTCGTGCACTAAGCAGGAACCTAGTGACGTCATGCACTAAGCAGGACCCCAGTGACGTCATGCACTATGCAGGATCCCATTGACGTTATGCACTAAGCAGGACCCCAGTGACGTCATGCACTAAGGAAAACGCCAGTGACGTCAAACACTAAGCAGGACCCCAGTGTCGTCATGCACTAAGCAGGACCCCAGTGATGTCATGCACTAAACAGGACCCCAGTGACGTCATGTACTAAGCAGGACCCCAGAGACGTCGTTGTTACGGAGCGTTGGGTCGCAACTGGGTTCTTCTCAGATGTTATTAGAGTTTGGGTATCCGGTCTCAAATTAGTATTGGCTTTCAAGGGGTGTGTTCCGTAACGCAAGTAAATTAAAGGGAAGGGATACAAATGCACTAATTTAAATATATTATTTCACCACCACCATAAATAAATATATCACAGTCACACGGGGGGTATAAATACACAATGTACAGAATTGTCTTCCTCTGAAGACACAGGATGCTCCACGGTGCTCAAGATGAGTAGCCCTGGTTCTCCATCGTGGCCCACGATGAATCCTTTGATTCTTTCAGTGAATCTACCCCGGCCACAGGCCAGCCATATCACAGTCCCACTGGGTGCACCGTCGTGGAGGCCTTCAACCACAAATCCAGCCTGTAGCTGGCAGGTTCCAATCAGCTACCGCTGTGTAGGCCACTCCACGACCGATACTAGGGTTGCAAGCCCTAGGCAGGAGCCTCGTGTGATTCCGCAGATCCTCACCACAGTGGACTCCTCACCACAGTGGCTAGTCTCTTCCACCAGCCAGCCCCCAGATACGACGATTCCTGGTACTGCCACGTCACAGGCAGGTTAACACACCCAACAGTGTTCGTCCTGGGGTGACTCACAGCTTCTGCAGCAAACACGTGGAGAGACTATGGCTGCCTTGGGTAGACTGCCTCAACGTCCAATACAGCAGTCCCAGGTTGACTCTGTAATCAGACACGTCATTAGTACTAGGGACACTCTAGGGCACCTCACTTACAGGCTTAGACACAAACGTCCACCTATCCACTCCATAGATGGCGTTGCTGTCTAAGCGCCACCTCACCAGAGGTCAGCAGCGGCTATGTTACGAGCTGATTTAGACGGGAAACCAGCCCCTGTGGCCGGTATATCCCGTCCTCGCTAGATGGCGCTGTCCATTTGGAGAGGGTTTCCGAAGCTGACTCACAGATGGCGTGGACGTCACTGCTCCGTGCTACGACTCTGGGCTCGGGTCCGTAATAGTCGTGCACTAAGCAGGACCCCAGTGACGTCATTCACTAAGCAGGATCCCAGTGACATCATGCACTAAGCAGGACCCCAGTGACGTCATATACTAAGCAGGACCCCTCATGAATGTGAGGACACTGACATGCGAATGGATTCACTACTGTGTGCAGTGATCATTGTAAGGCACTGTTAAACACCTGTTTTCTGGTTGTTTCTTGAATTCGTTGAATGAACGGCGGAGAATGACGTAAATGTGTAAACTTCAGTCAGGAGGAGGAGGGGTGATGTCTCCATGACAACGGCGTCGCAATCTTCCCTTTAACCGCTATTGAAATACTACATAAACAAGTGAATGAGAAAGAGTTGTCCAAAATCTGAAGAATGTTGCAGTGTAACAATGTATGAAGACGTGTTGCAACATCAACATGCATCCTAACTCTATGACCCAACTATTAGGATATGTTGCAACATCATCATCATGCTCCTAAACTATATGACCAAGTATAATGATATGTTGCAACATCAAGGTTCTAAACTCTATGATCCAAGAATTATGACATGTTGCAACATCATCATGCTTCTAAACTCATATTTTTGTTTAGAATAAAGTTTAGAATAGTATTTCATTATAAATATTGAATTCCACGAGTCTGGACCCGGGGCTGAGTGCATGGGCATGTTGACAATTTCTCTTGCAAAATCTGCCTCACTTGTGTTGATATCAATTATATTAACAGAAGTTCAGATATTACGCATAATGAAGTTGTCCGGATCTTCCACTTTCATGCAGTTTATTGTAGTGCTTATTGTTATAACCATAACCAGGCACTGCATCACCAACCTCAACAAGGCCCTGAACAACATCAACACCAGCCTCCACACCCTCAGCCACAACATAACCATAACCAGGCACTGCATCACCAACCTCAACAAGGCCCTGAACATCAACACCAGCCTCCACACCCTCAACCACAACATAACCATAACCAGGCACTGCATCACCAACCTCAACAAGGCCCTGAACAACATCAACACCAGCCTCCACACCCTCAGCCACAACATAATCATAACCAGGCACTGCATCACCAACCTCAACAAGGCCCTGAACAACATCAACACCAGCCTCCACACCCTCAGCCACAACATAACCATAACCAGGCACTGCATCACCAACCTCAACAAGGCCCTGAACATCACCACCAGCCTCCACACCCTCAGCCACAACATAACCATAACCAGGCACTGCATCACCAACCTCAACAAGGCCCTGAACAACATCAACACCAGCCTCCACACCCTATGCCACAACATAATCATAACCAGGCACTGCATCACCAACCTCAACAAGGCCCTGAACAACATCAACACCAGCCTCCACACCCTCAGCCACAACATAACCATAACCAGGCACTGCATCACCAACCTCAACAAGGAGCTGAACAACATCAACACCAGCCTCCACACCCTCAGCCACAACATAACCATAACCAGGCACTGCATCACCAACCTCAACAAGGCCCTGAACATCAACACCAGCCTCCACACCCTCAGCTACAACATAACCATAACCAGGCACTGCATCACCAACCTCAACAAGGCCCTGAACAACATCAACACCAGCCTCCACACCCTCAGCCACAACATAACCATAACCAGGCACTGCATCACCAACCTCAACAAGGCCCTGAACATCAACACCAGCCTCCACACCCTCAACCACAACATAACCATAACCAGGCACTGCATCACCAACCTCAACAAGGCCCTGAACAACATCAACACCAGCCTCCACACCCTCAGCCACAACATAATCATAACCAGGCACTGCATCACCAACCTCAACAAGGCCCTGAACAACATCAACACCAGCCTCCACACCCTCAGCCACAACAGAACCATAACCAGGCACTGCATCACCAACCTCAACAAGGCCCTGAACATCAACACCAGCCTCCACACCCTCAGCCACAACATAACCATAACCAGGCACTGCATCACCAACCTCAACAAGGCCCTGAACAACATCAACACCAGCCTCCACACCCTCAGCCACAACATAATCATAACCAGGCACTGCATCACCAACCTCAACAAGGCCCTGAACAACATCAACACCAGCCTCCACACCCTCAGCCACAACATAACCATAACCAGGCACTGCATCACCAACCTCAACAAGGAGCTGAACAACATCAACACCAGCCTCCACACCCTCAGCCACAACATAACCATAACCAGGCACTGCATCACCAACCTCAACAAGGCCCTGAACATCAACACCAGCCTCCACACCCTCAACCACAACATAACCATAACCAGGCACTGCATCACCAACCTCAACAAGGCCCTGAACAACATCAACACCAGCCTCCACACCCTCAGCCACAACATAATCATAACCAGGCACTGCATCACCAACCTCAACAAGGCCCTGAACAACATCAACACCAGCCTCCACACCCTCAGCCACAACATAACCATAACCAGGCACTGCATCACCAACCTCAACAAGGAGCTGAACAACATCAACACCAGCTTCCACACCCTCAGCCACAACATAACCATAACCAGGCACTGCATCACCAACCTCAACAAGGCCCTGAACATCAACACCAGCCTCCACACCCTCAGCTACAACATAACCATAACCAGGCACTGCATCACCAACCTCAACAAGGCCCTGAACATCAACACCAGCCTCCACACCCTCAGCCACAACATAACCATAACCAGGCACTGCATCACCAACCTCAACAAGGCCCTGAACAACATCAACACCAGCCTCCACACCCTCAGCCACAACATAACCAGGCACTGCATCCAATTACAGGATAAGGGTCAAGGAATGGGCGGGGGGTTGGAGGGTGAGGAAGGAATGGTGCCTCAGTAGCTAAGTGATCCTTGCTCACTCACGACTATGACAGTGGCCTAAAAATACGGTACACAAACGGTATATTATTAAGGTATTCGAAGTATCAACATAAAATATCTTTTGGAATGAAACATAAGAACAGTTTGAAAATAAAATTTACCATTAAAGCAGCATAGAAAATGACGACCAGCCGACCCTATGAGTGTGGGAGGAAGCGCAGGATATTAATATTTATTACTTCTTGAATACAATTATTTCTTATTTTACAAGTATCACTATATTACAATTTACTTACCAATATATAATGACAAAAAGTTTTAAATCTTGATTTTTTTTTATTTATTAAATTTTAAAAATTTTATAACAAAACTTAAGTCTTGCAATTGAAAAAAATTATTGATGATATAAATTGAACCTTTAAATTTATAGTATCACAATAACTCCACTCCGGGTTCACCATAGCCCGTGCTTCTTGGAACTTTGTTCCTGGTAGCAAATCTTTAACAACAATAATAGTAACAAACTGTTGTAAATTTGTGTTAATTCTTCAATTATACCATATTTTTTTAGTGTACATTATACACATTAAACTTTACAGTCGGCAGTGAGCAGGGGTCACTTCGATACTGTGTACTACAGTGGTTGTCACTGTTGTTAGACAGTAGGGGGACACTTCGCTACTGTGTACCGTGTTCTGAGGCCAGTTGTTGACACAGAAACTCACCTTTCAACAGGTGTTTCTTGTTGTTAGTGTTTTGGTCACGCTGGTGTTTCTTGTTGTTGGTGTTTTGGTCACGCTGGTGTTTCTTGTTGTTGGTGTTTTGGTCACACTGGTGTTTTTTGTTGTTGGTGTTTTGGTCACGCTGGTGTTTCTTGTTGTTGGTGTTTTGGTCACGCTAATGTTTCTTGTTGTTGGTGTTTTGGTCACACTGGTGTTTCTTGTTGTTGGTGTTTTGGTCACGCTGGTGTTTCTTGTTGTTGATGTTTTGGTCACGCTGGTGTTTCTTGTTGTTGGTGTTTTGGTCACGCTAATGTTTCTTGTTGTTGGTGTTTTGGTCACGCTGGTGTTTCTTGTTGTTGGTGTTTTGGTCACGCTGGTGTTTCTTGTTGTTAGTGTTTTGGTCAGGTGGCCACAGAGCACTAAGCTTTGAGCCAGCAGGTGGCATCAGAGCAGTAAGCCTAGAGCCAACAGGTGGCCACAAAGCAGTAAGCTTAGAGCCAGCAGGTGGCCACAAAGCAGTAAGCCTAGAGCCAGCAGGTGGCAACAGAGCAGTAAGCCTAGAGCCAGCAGGTGGCAACAGAGCAGTGAGCCTAGAGCCAACAGGTGGCAACAGAGCAGTAAGCCTAGAGCCAGCAGGTGGCAACAGAGCAGTAAGCCTAGAGCCAGCAGGTGGCCACAAAGCAGTAAGCCTAGAGCCAGCAGGTGGCAACAGAGCAGTGAGCCTAGAGCCAACAGGTGGCCACACGGGGAGAGAACAGCCCAGAACCTCAATGCTATTCAATACAATGCAATAATATACAGGATAAGATACCCATTAGGGCGAGCCTTGAAGTGGGGACAGCTGAAGAGAAGTCGGTGAGAGGAAGTGCTGAAGTTGTAGAGAAATGAGCCAGGCCTCGACCCAGCTGCTGTCTTGAGTCGATGCTGAAACAGCCCCACAACTGGCTAGGCTTTGAGTTTGGCCCAGAATGGGCGGCAGCGGCGGTGCTTCTTCATTCTAGGTGGAGATAGTCTGTCTTCTGGTGGTGTCTTCTTTCTTCTTTCTTGTGTCTTCTTTCTTCTTACTTCATAATTTTCTTCTTCCTTCTCTGTTGTCTTAGCTGTTTGCTGTGAGCATGTAGGTCCTGTAGGTCAGGACGGAGGAGGTTTGGTAGAAGAGTGGACTCGTCGCACTCAGTTAGGATGGCAATTGCAGGAACGCGGCTCCCATTTTTCTGTTCTGGATACTGCTCTCGAAGTTCTTTATATTGCTGGTTGTACAGTTTGCTGGTAATTTTTCCAAATTCGGGAGATCCAAAAGCGATTTTGCTTCGTTGCAGAGCCAGGTCTTGCATAGTTGAGATGTTCGATGCCTCTGGTGATTGAGCTTCACCATCAAAAGAGGCAGTAGAATCATCAGCAGATGATAAGCGGAGGTCAGGTGACGAGTAAGTTTTTTCTAGTACTGGAGAAGTTTTCCTTGAGTCAGTTGAGACGTCATACTGAGGAGGTATAGGATTGTCTGGAGAGGCAGCTTGCAGAAGTGGTGCAGTTGTAGCAGGTTGCAGAGGGTGGGAATCATCAAGTAGGAGATCTGTCAGTGCAACTGGAAAAATGGCGATGTCACTGCTGAAGTAGTAGTTGCTGAAGTCCTAGCGGTGGCAGTGGCTGAAGCTGTATTCGTGAAGAGTTCCTCAGGGACATTAAATGTTGGAAGGTCATTGCAAGCATATTGGATGCTTAGAATTCGAACGAATTCCTTGCAGTTCGTGCCTGCCATCTTTCCAGCCAGGCGAATGTGTCTACAGATAGTACCAAGATGAATGTTGGGGATATCAACTGGTGTGGTGAAGGCTGGCTTGTCGATTGGCCAGAGAGGGGTTGTGGCTGAGTCGATGATTGGTTTGCGGACTGCAAGCCAGGCCCCCATTGGCTTGCAGGCTGTGCAGAAGCTCCGTCCACACCCAAATTTCAACGTGCTGCTTACACGTTGAAATTTGGTAGTGGACGGCGAGTGGCGTTGGTCTGCCTGGCATCGGACACCTGTATTTGTTAACGTCGTCCGGGGCTCCCAGCGGCGACGACAGGATGTTCGCCATCACAGAGAAGACAGTGAAGATATTTGTTGGTGCAGTTTTTGAAGTGGTGGTGCTCGGCGCACTTGCTGCACCGTTGGTCCTGAGATGTACAGTTCTTTGTGAAGTGCTCATAGCTATAGCTATAGCACTTGTAGCATTGCTGAAGCCAGTAATAGTGTTCTTTGGTGATCGGTCGAGGTGTACTGGCGATTCCAAAGCACCAGAAGCCGTTGTTAGCTGCACAGACAGCTTCCTCAGGCGATGTGAAGGTCACCTTCATGGTGGAGTGTTGGCTGTCGTTTATAGGAATGAACTTGACAGAGACAGCGGTCAAGGAAGTGTTCTGCTCGTTAATGCTGGTGATGACGTTGGTGACAGCTTTTTCATAGAGTAGTTAGCACCGTCCTGGCTGCGAGGTAGGGACGTGGTGGGGTCGAACACACCCTGAAATGCTGCGGCACTGCTAAACAACAGCTGGGGTTCTCCATCGTCGACGACGTCCAGTGGTGCAACAGGGGTTTTAGTGGTGATCAGGTCCAGGATCTCTGACAGGGTTAAGGTCCGGTCCCCTTTGAATTGCACCTTGATCCGGAAGATCATGGTACACAGGCTTAGTATCAAATGCCAGACGGTTGTAAGAGGCCTTCCAACTCTTATCAGTATAATGTACAAGATTTTGGATGAGGTTTGACTTCCTAATGAATAGTGCTCTGAAATATTTAGTGCCATATTACACTGTTGCACTAATATTATGTTAATTACTGAGGTTCTCATTTGACGGAGACTAAGTGTAACAAGAGAACCCTAACATCAACTTATGTAAATGCTGATTTAATGTTTTCCCAAGTATGTTGACAGCTCTTGTTTGATGATGAGAAAATGCAAAAGTTTGTAGAGAATAGAGGGAGAGAAGAAGAGAGGGGGAGGGAAGGAGAAGATGAAGAGAAAAGGGATAATGATTCGGGCTGCTACAGATAAGTGATTTCAGTGAAGCACTCTCTTTACATTTACCTGAAACTTTGTTTCGTGACATTGTAGACATTTTTACAGCGATGTATAAATTTAAACAATGTAACAGTTTTTGGCCCTCGATAATATAATTATTCTTTTTAATTGTTTATGCCTCCAAAATCTAGAAAATGGATATTATTTTTTAGAAACTTGCCTGAGAGAGCTTAGGGAAGATGACTAGGGCAAAGTTCTAAGGCAAGTTTTAAGGCTTTAAGGCAATAATATCCATTTTTCCCCACATTGGAGGCATAACAAATTTGAGAACAATACACACTCAGCTACTCATCCTAACGCTTCCCAACGTCAAGAAACTGTCATAATTAAGTGCCCTTATCCTAACCTACCAGAGGACCCATAACTGAAAACTGGACATTACGTCACTTTAGGCAGCCGCTTCTATTCTCCAGTACGATTACTTTTGGCCTTAGGTAGACTATACGTCAAAATTCGACGTTCTATTACGAGGACGGCCTGACACGCTACCCAGGGGAAATGGCTGTAATGTTACAGTGTATTATGTAATGAGGCTGGTGTCAGGCTCTGTATTTTAATGAATTATTTCCGTTAAACACGAAGGTGGAAAGTAGAACAACTTCACAGTACTCAGTGACACATTTAGGGTCACGTGACCAAGTACTGACAGTGAGAGATGACCAGTGACGTCGTGCACTAAGCAGGAACCTAGTGACGTCATGCACTGAGCTGAATCCACGTAACGTCATGCACTGGGCAGGACCCCAGTGAAGTCATGCACTAAGCAGGACCCCAGTGACGTCATGCACTAAGCAGGACCCCAGTGACGTCATGCACTAAGCAGGACCCCAGAGACTTCATGCACTAAGCAGGACCCTAGTGACGTCATGCACTAAGCAGGACCCCAGTGACGTCATGCACTAAGCTGAATCCAAGTAACGTCATGCACTGGGCAGGACCCCAGTGACGTCATGCACTAAGCAGGACCCCAGTGACGCCATGCACTAAGCAGGACCCCTGTGACGTCATGCACTAAGCAGGACCCCAGTGACGTCATGCACTAAGCAGGAACCCAGTGACGGCATGCACTGAGCTGAATCCAAGTAACGTCATGCACTGGGCAGGACCCCAGTGACGTCATGCACTAAGCAGGACCCCAGTGACGTCATGCACTAAGCAGGACCCCAGTGACGTCATGCACTAAGCTGAATCCAAGTAACGTCATGCACTGGGCAGGACCCCAGTGACGTCATGCACTAAGCAGGACCCCAGTGACGTCATGCACTAAGCAGGACCCCAGTGACGTCATGCACTAAGCTGAATCCAAGTAACGTCATGCACTGGGCAGGAACCCAGTGACGTCATGCACTAAGCAGGACCCCAGTGACGTCATGCACTAAGCAGGACCCTAGTGACGTCATGCACTAAGCTGAATCCAAGTAACATCATGCACTGGGCAGGACCCCAGTGACGTCATGCACTAAGCAGGACCCCCTTATGAATGTGAGGACTCTGACATGCGAATGGATTTAATACTGTGTGCAGTGATCATTGTAAGGCACTATTAAACACCTGCTTTCTGTTTTTTTCTTGAATTCGGTGAATGACATAAATGTGTAAACATCAGTCAGGTGGAGGAGGGGTGATGTATCCATGACAACGGCGTCGCATCTTCCCTTTAACCTGTATTTAAATACTACATAACAAGTGAATGAGAATGAAATGTCCAAAATTTGAACAATGTTGCAGCGTAACAAGTAGGAAGACGTGTTGCAACATCATCATTCTTCTACGCTCTATGACCTACCTTGAGGTTACCTTGAGGTGCTTCCGGGGCTTAGTGTCCCCGCGGCCCGGTCGTCGACCAGGCCTCCTGGTTGCTGGACTGATCAACCAGGCTGTTAGACGCGGCTGCTCGCACCCTGACGTATGAGTCACAGCCTGGTTGATCAGGTATCCTTTGGAGGTGCTTATCCAGTTCTCTCTTGAACACTGTGAGGGGTCTGCCAGTTATGTCCCTTATGTGTAGTGGAAGCGTGTTGAACAGTCTCGGGCCTCTGATGTTGATAGAGTTCTCTCTCAGAGTACCTGTTTCACCTCTGCTTTTCAACGGGGGTATTCTGCACATCCTGCCATGTCTTCTGGTCTCATGTGATGTTATTTCTGTGTGCAGGTTTGGGACCAGCCCCTCAATTATTTTCCACGTGTAAATTATTATGTATCTCTCCCGCCTGCGCTCAAGGGAGTACAGATTTAGGCTCTTTAGTCGGTCCCAGTAATTTAGATGTTTTACTGAGTGGATTCTAGCAGTAAAGGATCTCTGCATGCTCTCCAGGTCAGCAATTTCTCCAGCTTTGAAAGGGGCTGTCATTGTGCAGCAGTACTCCACTCTAGAGAGCACAAGCGTTTTGAAAAGTATCATCATCGGTATAGCATCTCTAGTGTGAAAAGTTCTTGTTATCCAACCTGTCATTTTTCTTGCAGTGTTGACGGCTACTTTATTGTGTTCTTTAATGGTAAGGTGTGCCGACATGAGTACACCCAGATCCTTTACATTGCCTTTTCGTTCTATGTTATGATTTGCCTGAGTTTTGTACGTGGTTTCTGTTTTTATATTTTCAATTTTTCCGTAGCGCATGAGCTTGAACTTATCCTCGTTAAACACCATATTATTTTCTGTAGCCCATAGAAAGACCTGATCTACATCTGATTGGAGGTTTGCCGTGTCCTCTATGTTGCCAACTCTCATGAAAACCCTAGTGTCATCTGCAGAGGATGATACAGTGCTATAGGTTGTGTTCTGGTCTATGTCCGATATGAGGATGAGAAAAAGTACTGGAGCAAGCACAGTACCCTGGGGAACTGAGCTCTTCACGATTGATGGGCTGGATTTTATTCTGTTGACTATTACACATTGGGTTCTGTTAGTCAGGAAATTGTAGATCCATCTGCCTATTTTCCCGGTAATTCCTTTTGAACGCATTTTATGTGCAATAACACCATGGTAACATTTATCAAAAGCTTTTGCGAAATCTGTGTAAATTACATCAGCGTTTTCTTTGTCTTCCATAGCATCTAATGCCATATCATAGTGGTCCAGCAACTGCAACAGGCATGAGCGCCCTGTTCTGAAACCATGTTGTCCGGGGTTATGGAGATGCTGTGATTCCATGTATTTTGTGATCTTACTTCTTAGCACTCTCTCAAAAATTTTTATGATGTGCGATGTTAGTGCTATCGGTCTGTAATTTTTTGCCTCTGCCTTATTTCCTCCTTTATGGAGTGGTGCTATCTCTGCTGTTTTTAGTATGTCAGGGATAACGCCAGTATCTAGGCTTTGTCTCCACAGAATGTGAAGGGCCTGCGATAGTGGTTTTTTACAGTTCTTGATGAATATGGAGTTCCAAGAATCCGGGCCTGGTGCAGAGTGCATAGGCATACTGTTTATGGCTTCTTCAAAATCTAGTGGGGATAGGGCGACGTCTGATATATGATTTGATGTTGGTATCATATCCATGAAAAATTCATTTGGGTTATCAATCTTTAGTGCATTTAATGGCTCGCTGAAAACAGAGTCGTACTGCTTCCTCAGTAACTAGCTCATTTCTTTGTTGTAATCGGTGAAAGTTCCATCTCCCTTTCGCAGGGGCCCGATACTAGATGTGGTTTTTGATCTTGATTTTGCATAGGAGAAAAAATATTTCGGATTTCTCTCTATTTCACTGATGGCCTTTTGCTCTCTTTGCCTCTCCTGGGTTTTGTATGATTCTTGGAGCTTGAGTTCAATTGTTTCTATTTCTCTACCTAACCTTCTTCGCCGTTCTTGAGATGGGGTGCGACTCTCAAGTTGTTCCGCGATTCGTTTTCTTCGCCTATATAGAGAACGACGTTCCCGTTCCAATCTGCATCTCTTTCTCTTTTTTCTTAAGGGTATGCGGTTTGAACATATTTCCAGTGCTACTGAGCTTATTTTTTCCAGGCACTGGTTCAGGTTTGCGTTTCCTAGCTGTTCTTCCCAGTTTATTTCTGTGAAGTCCTGGTTTATTTGCTCCCAGTTTATCCGTTTATTATTGAAGTTGAATTTGCTGAAATCTCCTCCACCGGGAATCTGGACTGGTTTTGAAGGTCCATTCCCCATGGTTGTCAGAACTTCAATTAAGTTGTGATCTGGGTAACAGGTATTTGTAATCATTATGTTCCCGATCAACTCATCATTATTAGTGAAAATGAGGTCCAGCGTGTTCTCCTTCCTAGTTGGTCCTACTATTTGCTGGTTTAAGGCAAACCTATCGCACATCCGTAGCAGGTCATTTGCATGTGCCTGTTCATTTAGGCTACTTCCTGGTATTCTTTCTGATATTACTGTATTAGCCAGGTGCTTCCATTTCAGGTGCCGTAGGTTGAAGTCCCCAAGCAGGATGATGTTCGGAGCTGGATTTGTGAGGTTTTCCAAGCAGTGCTCTATTTTCATTAGTTGGTCTTTAAACTGCTGAGGGTTTGCCTCCGGTGACTTATATACAAGGACAACAACTACATTTAGGATCTCTATTTTGACTATCAGCACTTCCACCATATCATTTGAGGTGTTTAGCAGCTCAGTACAGATGAGTGTGTCTTTGATGTAGAGGCTGACCCCACCCTGAAGCCGGTGTTTCCTATCACATCTGAAGAGATTGTATTCTGAGATCCATATTTCACCATCAAGGTAGTCCTTTGTGTGAGTTTCCGTTAGGGCTGCAAACACTGCATTTGCCTCATGAAGGAGACCATCTATAAAGTGAACTTTGTTGGATTTGCGTGTTTTTATACCCTGGACGTTGGCAAATATAAATGATGTTATCGTGTTAGTGGAAGTGCTGGATGCTTTACTTGGTGTTAATATCTGAGGCTCTGGTAAGGAGGCCACTGTGTTTGCGTCCTCTCTAGCATTTGACCGAGTTGGTGGTAGAGTCTGGTCATTTTTACCCATTCTTCTCCTCCTCCTCTTGCTAAAAAATTATCCCGGTCGATGGAGTAGTGGCTGTTTTCATAGTGGTAGTCTGTTTTTATTCGCCTGGTACCTCTTATATGAAAAGCTGGACATTCAGCATTGAAGCACTCTTTCCTGTCCAAAGAGTTCTTGCAAATTTCTGGGTGAAAGAATTCACAGCTTTTGGTACATTTACCTGTATTGAGGAGGTTTCTGCACTTTCTAGGGTGATCGTATGTACATGTTCCATTTATTCTTCCCGATTCCCCATGCTTACAGGTAGCCCATTTGTAATACCAACAGATTTTGGGGCCATGTTTTGTTTGTTTCCCTTTGCCAGGGACCGCACTCTGCTGTGGCGTCCCCGACACTGTACCCTGCTCCGGTTACCTGGTTGATGGGGTTCTGGGAGTTCTTCTACTCCCCAAGCCCGGCCCGAGGCCAGGCTTGACTTGTGAGAGTTTGGTCCACCAGGCTGTTGCTTGGAGCGGCCCGCAGGCCCACATACCCACCACAGCCCGGTTGGTCCGGCACTCCTTGGAGGAATAAATCTAGTTTCCTCTTGAAAATGTCCACGGTTGTTCCGGCAATATTTCTTATGCTTGCTGGGAGGACGTTGAACAACCGCGGACCTCTGATGTTTATACAGTGTTCTCTGATTGTGCCTATGGCACCTCTGCTCTTCACTGGTTCTATTCTACATTTTCTTCCATATCGTTTACTTCAGTACGTTGTTATTTTACTGTGTAGATTTGGTACTTGGCCCTCCAGTATCTTCCAGGTGTATATTATTTGATATCTCTCTCGTCTTCTTTCTAGTGAGTACATTTGGAGGGCTTTGAGACGATCCCAATAATTTAGGTGCTTTATTGCGTCTATGCGTGCCGTATATGTTCTCTGTATTCCCTCTATTTCAGCAATCTCTCCTGCTCTGAAGGGGGAAGTGAGTACTGAACAGTACTCAAGACAGGACAACACAAGTGACTTGAAGAGTACAACCATTGTGATGGGATCCCTGGATTTGAAAGTTCTCGTAATCCATCCTATCATTTTTCTGGCTGTCGCAATATTTGCTTGGATTATGCTCCTTAAACGTTAGGTCGTCAGACATTATTATTCCCAAATCCTTTACATGCTGTTTTCCTACTATGGGTACATTTGATTGTGTTTTGTACTCTGTATTATGTTTAAGGTCCTCATTTTTACCGTACCTGAGTACCTGGAATTTATCACTGTTAAACATCATGTTATTTTCTGATGCCCAGTCGAAAATTTTATTAATATCAGCTTGAAGTGCCTGTGACACCGCGCTCTGCTCTGGGGCCTGTGACACCGCGCTCTGCTCGGGGGTCCCCGACTCCGCGCTCTGCTCAGGCATCCCCGACTCCGCGCCCCGCTCAGGCATCCCCGACTCCGCGCCCTGCTCAGGCATCCCCGACTCCGCGCCCTGCTCAGGCGCCGCTGCCACCGAGCTCTGTGCCACATCTGGTTGTACCTTGGTGTCATGTACAGTTTGTTTGAAGACATTAGAAATTGCTATGCAGGCATTAATTAGTAATTCTCTGTTTTCGGCGGGAGTTTTATCCAGAATTTCCATCAATTTCCAAAAAGTTACATCATCCTTTTTGCAGAGCCAGTACACAGAGTGGTCACTGGGACCATTTCTCCTTGAATTGTTAGTCATGTTGGCACATTTTTTGTGTATGGCTGCTGAACAGAGTTGGCACTGATAGCTCAGTTGGTAATCTACCTTCATGTTGCATTCTATGCACGTTTTTATCAAAGCCATTTTTGGACACTTCTGTTCAGTGGTGATGGTCTTACAAGGTCTTACAAGGTGGGGTGTTGACTGTTGACGGTTGACCGTGGGTGCTTACCAACTTGAGACAGGCCTGGAGGAGACTGTATGGACGGCCAGTATTGCTACCACGTGTCGCACTCTTAATTTGTTTTGTTCACTTGTTAGATTACATTACTTGCATTTTCCCACTAGTTATCTTACAGCGGAGGCGTCTAGTTTCTGTGTCTGGGCACTAGTTACCTGAGTACGTTACACTATTTGAAAAAAATACACAGAGGGTACTGGGGTGGGACTACCTCCAAATGGCCCTTGTTTACATACACACGACGGAATTATTTTGTGTATAATTTGTTCACTTGATACTAAAATATGTTATCTTAATTTTTGTTATAATAGAGACATGTTTTGCATAGAGAGCTTAGCACTATGGGCACTGATTACTTGATGTTTCAATAGCGAGAGATGTGATTTATTGACGACTTGGCAACTATCGCCTAAGGCTTCCTGGCACCACGAGGGCAGGCCTTGACAACACACGAATTTCACGTATTTTTCCTTGAACACAAACGGTCGGATGGTAATCACTATGATATATTGGTTAATATGTTGAGACACACTTTAAAAGTTATCTGACTGTGTTTAGTTCCTGTATCACTGAAATGTCCCTTGATATATATTGTTTTCCGCGAAGCTCGCACCGCGTGGCCCTTCCCCTCTCACACCCAGAACACACACCTAAGTATTAGTATATGTTGCAACATCATCAATGTTCTTAACTCTGTGAACCAAGTATTAGGATATGTTGCAACATCATCATGCTTCTAAACTCATTTTTTAGTTTAGAATAATATTTCATTATAAATATTGAATTCCGTGAGTCTGGACCCGGAGCTGAGTGCATGGGCATGTTGACAATTTCTCTTGCAAAATCTGCCTCGCTCGTGTTGATATCAATTATATTTACATGGGTTTGGATATCACGCATAAAGACGTTTTCCAGATCTATCACTTTCATGCTGTAGTGCTTATTGTTATAACCATAACCAGGCACTGCATCACCAACCTCAACAAGGCCCTGAACAACATCAGCCTCCACACCCTCATCCACAACATAACCATAACCAAGCACTGCATCACCAACCTCAACAAGGCCCTGAACAACATCAACACCAGCCTCCATACCCTCAGCCACAACATAACCATAACCAGGCACTGCATCACAAACCTCAACAAGGCCCTGAACAACATCAGCCTCCACACCCTCAGCCACAACATAACCATAACCAGGCACTGCATCACCAACATCAACAAGGCCCTGAACAACATCAACACCTGCCTCCACACCCTCAGCCACAACATAACCATAACCAGACACTGCATCACCAACCTCAACAAGGCCCTGAACAACATCAACACCAGCCTCCACACCCTCAGCCACAACATAACCAGACTCTGCATCACCAACCTCAACAAGGCCCTGAACAACATCATCACCGGCCTCCACACCCTCAGCTACAACATAACTATAACCAGGCACTGCATCACCAACCTCAACAAGGCCCTGAACAACATCAACACCAGCCTCCACACCCTCAGCCACAACATAACCATAACCAGGCACTGCATCACCAACCTCGACAAGGCCCTGAACAACATCAACACCAGCCTCCACATCCTCAGCCACAACATAACCATAACCAGGCACTGCATCACCAACCTCGACAAGGCCCTGAACAACATCAACACCAGCCTCCACACCCTCACCCAAAACACAACCATAACCAGGCACTGTATCCAATTACAGGATAAGGATTTGGGATTGGACAGGGGTATGGGGGTGGGTGGGAAGGAAGGAATGGTGCCCAGCAGCTAAGTGATCCCCACTTACTGACGACTGTGACAGTGGCCTAAGAATACGGTTCACAAAAGGGATATTAATAGGTATTTAAAGTATGAACAAAAAATTTCTGGTGAAATTAAACATCAAAAATTGAGAAAATAAAAATTACCCATTAAATCATTATAGAAAACATGACCAAATGACCATATATGTGCGTGTGTGTTTGTTGGTTTTGGTTGATAGGGAGGGAGGTAGAGAAAGATATTAAAAATTATTACTTCCTAAATATAATGAGTTCGTGACAGGAAATACTTTAATATGAGGATTTAATTACGAATATAAATTTATAAAAAATATATTTATTATTTTTTAAATTTTTTTTTAGACATTTTTAATTTTTAACACAAAACTTTTCTCTCTTTTTATTTTTTAAAATAATATAAATTATATTTAAAGAAACTTATAGCCAATGTTAACGTTCTTAGTAGTATATAAAATTTTGAGTGTACATTTCACATATAAAAGCTTACGGTGGGTAGGGATCATATAGGTACTGTGTATTACGGTGGTCGTCGCAGTTGTTAGTGTATGGGGGGACATTTAGCTACTGTGTACCGTGTTCTGATGCCAATAGTTGTCAAAGAAACTATCCATTCAACAGGTGTTTCTTATTGTTAGTGTTTTGGTCAGGTGGCCACGGAGCAGTATGCCTAGAGCCAGCAGGTGGCCACAGAGCCGTAAGCCTAGAGCCAACAGGTGGCCACAGAGCCGTAAGGCTAGAGCCAACAGATGGCCATAGAGCCATAAGCCTAGAGCCAGCAGGTGGCCACAGAGCCGTTAGGATAGAGCCAACAGTTGGCCACAGTACAGTAAGCCTAGAGTCAGCAGGTGTCCACAGAGCCGTTAGGATAGAGCCAACAGTTGGCCACAGTACAGTAAGCCTAGAGTCAGCAGGTGTCCACAGAGCAGTAAGCCTAGAGCCAGCAGGTGGCCACAGAGCACTAAGCCTAAAGCCAGCAGGTGGTAACAGTCCACTAAACTTAGAGCTAACAGGTTCCCACAACGGGAGAGAACAGCTTAATAATACAGTGCCACATTACACTAATATTATATTAAGCGTTTATATCCTTTTAATTAGTTTAAATGTCATACAATTACCAATTTGTGCTCAAAAAGTAAAATAATAAAAAACTATATAGTTGAATACAGAGCATTGGGAGACTGTTGGTCAGTTGTTTAGCATTTCACTTATGTGCTGTTGTTGGAGTTAATTGTTAAACAATAAGTCAAACTAACAATCAATCTGAACAAGCTGAAATATTAATATAGTTTAGTCATGTGTTTCACTAATTACTACTTACTTACTGGTTTTGTGGAATATACGTGTACTAACACCTGACACATACACTTGTCATACATTATACACCTGGCACATACACTTGTCATACATTATACACCTGGCACATACACTTGTCATACATTATACTCCTGGCACATACACTTGTCATACATTATACACCTGGCACACACACTTGTCATACATTATACACCTGGCACATACACTTGTCATACATTATACACCTGGCACATACACTTGTTATACATTATACACCTGGCACATACACTTGTCATACATTATACACCTGGCACATACACTTGTCATACAATTTACACCTTGGCACATACACTTGTCATATATTATACACCTGGCACATACACTTCTCATACATTAAACACATGCGAGTGAATGTATAATGAGTTGCCAGGTTATCGTTCGTAAATATATTACTTGGAATGAATGTATTTGTACTTGTTTAAAGACAGTTATTATAGATAATATCCAAAACAATTAGTATGGTTATAATTTCCAGTACTCAAACCATTTCTGTTTATAAATATATGACGTAAATGATCTTCCAGAGAGAATAAACTCATTCCTCTCAATGTTTACTAATGATGCGACAATGATGAAGAGGCTGAGGTTGGAGGTAACTAGCATAAGGCGTTAAGATGATCTTGATACAATGACTAAATGGTTCAAGGAATGGCTACTTGAGTTCAACTCAAGTAAGTGCAAAGTCATGACACAGGTGTAGAGGTTAGGAGGCCAGACGCAAGATATCAAGTGGCAGAGGATATTCTTGAAGAATCTGGTAGAGAGAAGGATTTAAGGGTTGATATTATACCTATCTGCTGAAGACAGGATATTATCAGCCAGTTTACATAGTCCTTTTTATAACTATGAAGACCATCGAGCATACATAAGCGCAATGGACAGTTAGATAGTAGAATTTCTTACTATTCACTTTACAGAGCGCGGAAAAAAATAAAGCTAAAAACCAATCTTATATATTGCTAGGCCTAATATAGTACATATATGTGCTATATCAGGCCTAATATAGTACATATATGTACTATATTAGACCTGATATAGCACATATATGTACTATATTAGGCCTAATATAGCACATATATGTACTATATTAGGCCTCAGCGGGTATTAGGCCTTGGAAGGTTAGGATAGGTTAAGTTTTCTTTGCAACTTCAGTAAAAAAATAAATCCAGTTTGTCCATACACAATAGTTCCTATTTTCGTCTTTCCAATTGCCTTGTATGTCAATATAAGTACTATGGCGTTCATCGTTACTATTAGTACTAGCGTAAGAGGCGATTGGGCTAGATCACCGGCATATACTATGTTGGCCATCATAAGAACTACCTTTAAAAATTTGTGTAAGATAATATTCAGAACCTCGTATACCACGTACGTCAGACCAATGCTGGAGTATGCAACTCCAACCGCGGAGTTCATATCTAGTCAAACATAATACATTTGTGATAAAGTTCAGTGGTATGCTACCAGACAAAGTCCAGTAACTTAGAGCAATGAGTCTCGAAAAAGGTTATGGGAATAAAACCTCACCTTGCTAGAAAACAAAAATGTTTAGGGAGACATGTTTAACATATACAAAATTACCAGGGAGAGTTTGTTAAGGATCAGATTATTGATCAAATGAAATGCCCGTTGTTGTGGAGGCAGACTCCATACACAGTTGCAAATGTAAATATGATAGAACCAACAGGTTCAGGAACCTGGACCCCCAGTTGACTGACAGTTGAGAGGCGGGCCCAGAGAACCAGAGCTCAACCTCTGCAAGCACAACTAAGTGAGTACAACTAGGTAAGTACACACACACACACACACACACCAGACTCCCAGCTACTGGGGGTCTGGTAGCTAAGCGGATAGCGCACAGGACTCGTAATTCTGTGGCCCGGGTTTGATTCCCGGACCAGTCAGAAACAGATGGGCAAAGTTTATTTCACCCTGATGCCCCTGTTACCTAGCAATAAATAGGTACCTAGGAGTTAGACAGCTGTTACGGAGCTGTTTCCTGGGTGTGTGTGGGAGAAAAAGAAATAAGAAAAAAAACATTAGTTAGTAGTTAGTTACAGTTGATTGACAGTTGAGAGGCGGGCCAAAATGCTGAGCTCAACTCCCGCAAGAACAACTAGGTGAATACAACTAGGTGAATACAACTAGGTGAATACAACTAGGTGAATACAACTAGGTGAATACAACTAGGTGAATACAACTAGGTGAATACAACTAGATGAATACAACTAGGTGAATACAACTAGGTGAATACAACTAGATGAATACAACTAGGAGAATACAACTAGGTGAATACAACTAGATGAATACAACTAGGTGAATACAACTAGGTGAATACAACTAGGTGAATACAACTAGGTGAATTCAACTAGGTGAATATAACTAGGTGAATACAACTAGGTGAAACGGGGGAAGTAAATATGATATAACCAAACAAATACATCTCCCACCACAAACAAATACATCTCCCACCACAAACAAATACATCTCCCCCCACAAACAAATACATCTCCCCCCCACAAACATATACATCTCCCACCACAAACAAATACATCTCCCACCATAAAAAAATACATCGTCCACCACAAACAAATACATCTTCCACCATAAACAAATACATCGTCCACCACAAACAAATACATCTCTCACCACAAAGAAATACATCTCCCCCCACAAACAAATACATCTCCCCCCACAAGCAAATACATCTCCCCCACCACAAACAAATACATCTCCCACCACAAACAAATACATCTCCCCCCACAAACAAATACATCTCCCATCACAAACAAATACATCTCGCCCCACATAATACATCTCCCCCCACCAACAAATACATCTCCCACCACAAACAAATACATCTCGCCCCACAAACAAATACATCTCGCCCCACAAATACATCTCCCACACAAACAATACATCTCGCCCCACAAACAAATACATCTCCCCACACAAACAAATACATCTCGCCCCCAAATACATCTCCCCACAAACAATACATCTCGCCCCACAAATACATCTCCCACCACAAACAAATACATCTCGCCCCACAAACAAATACATCTCCCCACACAAACAAATACATCTCCCCCCACAAACAAATACATCTCCCCTCACAAACAAATACATCTCGCCCCACAAATACATCTCCCCCCACAAACAAATACATCTCCCACCACAAACAAATACATCTCGCCCCACAAACAAATACATCTCGCCCCACAAATACATCTCCCACCACAAACAAATACATCTCCCCCCACAAACAAATACATCTCCCTCCACAAACAAATACATCTCCCCCCACAAACAAATACATCTCGCACCACATACAAATACATCTCCCCCCACAAACAAATACATCTCCCCCCACAAACAAATACATCTCGCACCACAAACAAATACATCTCCCACCACAAACAAATACATCTCCCCCCACAAACAAATACATCTCGCACCACAAACAAATACATCTCCCCCACAAACAAATACATCTCGCACCACAAACAAATACATCTCCCACCACAAACAAATACATCTCGCACCACAAACAAATACATCTCCCACCACAAACAAATACATCTCACACCACAAACACCGAAATAGGACAAACGTCCAACACAAGTTGAACAAATACAAATATAAAACCATTCAGCAAGGACAACATAACATTTACCCTGTCCCCACTCAAACAAAGAAAAACACCAAATTAAAAAAAAAAAAAAAAAAACGGAAGGGTCGGAGCCCGCCAAAACAAACACAATAATACCAAACCCCACTCCAGGGGAAGGGGGGGGGGGGCAAATAAAGAACTAACAACATTAACAGCAACAGAAACCATTATAAAACATCATAAAAAATTATAAATCAATATAAACCAATTTTAAACCATTCTAAACCATTATAAAACATTATAAATCACAATAAACCATTATAAAACACAATAAACCATTATAAACCCCTACAATCCTCTATAAACCTTTATAAACCATTATAAACTACTATAAACCACTATAAACCATTTTAAACACCAATAAACTATTATAAAACTCTATAAACCATTATAAACCCCAATAAACCATTATTAACCACTATAAACCACTATGAACCACTATAAACCATATTATCCAATATAAACCATATAAACCACTACAAACCATTATATACCACTATAACCCACTATAAACCACTATAAACCACTATTAACCATTATAAACCTCTATAAACTATTATGAACCACTATAACAAATACAATCTACTATAAGCCACTATAAACCACTATAAACCATTATAAACCACAATAAACAATTATAAGCCACTATAAACCAAAATAAACCGCTATAAACCACAATAAACCATTATAAACCACTATAAACCATTATAAACCACTATAAACCATTATAAACCACTATAAACCATTATAAACCACTATAAATCATTATAAACCACAATAAGCCATTATAAACCACTATAAACCATTATAAATCACTATAACTAACTAACTAAACCACGAGAAAAGAGAAGAGAAGGGGAAGAGGGAAGTGAAAGGAGAAGATGAAGATGAAAGGAAAGGGGATAATGATTTGGGCTGCTATAGAAAAGCGCTTTCAGCGAAATATTCTCTATTCATTTACCTAAAACTTTGTTTCGTGAGAAATATATACATTTTTACAGCGATGTATAAATTTATACAATGTAACAGTTTTTGGCACTGAGTAATATTTGTTTAAATGTTTATGCCTCCAAAATCTAGAAAATGGTTATCATTTTTTAGAGACTTGCCTTAGATAGCTTAGGGAAGATGTCAAGGGCAAAGATCAAAGGCAAGTCTTAAGGTAATAATACTTTTCTATTCCGCTTCTATTTCCTAGTACGATTACTTTTGGTCCTTGGTTGAGTGTACGTCAAAATGCGACGTTCTATTAGGAGGACGGCTTGACACGCTACCCAGGGGAAATGGTTGTAATGTTACAGTGTATTATGTAATGAGGTTGGTGTCAGGCTCTGTATTTTAATGAATTATTTCCGTTAAACACGACAGTGGAAAGTAGAACAACTTCACAGTACTCAGTGACACATTTAGGGTCACGTGACCAAGTACCGACAGTGAGAGGAGACCAGTGACGTCATGCACTAAGCAGGAACCCAGTGACGTCATGTACTAAGCAGGACCCCAGTGACATCATGTACTAAGCAGGACCCCAGTGACGTCATGCACTAAGCAGGACCCTAGAGACGTCATGCACTAAGCAGTTCCCCAGTGACGTCATGTACTAAGCAGGACCCCAGTGACGTCATGTACTAAGCAGGACCCCAGTGACGTTATGCACTAAGCAGGACCCCAGTGACGTCATGCACTAAGCAGGACCCTAGAGACGTCATGCACTAAGCAGGACCCCAGTGACGTCATGTACTAAGCAGGACCCCAGTGACGTCATGCACTAAACTGGATCCCAGTGACGTCATGCATCACCAACCTCAACAAGGCCCTGACCAACATCAACACCGGCCTCCACACCCTCAGCCACAACATAACCATAACCAGGCACTGCATATCCAACCTCAACAAGGCCCTGAACAACATCAACACCAGCCTCCACACCCTCAGCCACAACATAACCATAACCAGGCACTGCATCACCAACCTCAACAAGGCCCTGAACAACATCAACACCAGCCTCCACACCCTCAGCCACAACATAACCATAACCAGGCACTGCATCACCCACACTCGCTGGCCAGGCCTTGGACTGAGAGGATGTGCGCGCCTCCTCTCCCTCTTTGGGTCAAGTCCCTCGTCCCCAACCTTGTGCTGTGATAGCCAGGGCGGTATCGTCACAATACTACTGTGCTGCTGAGTGTTTCAACACTGTTGCATAAGTCACTAGTATCAAGGGAACCCTAGAGTGAACTAGTGAGTGGCGCCTGAGGTCGAAGGCAGGCCAGCCTGTCCCCTCCGCTCCCTTAGGGGCAACCTACCAAACATTAGTTTGATGCATTGCTGGTGCTAATAACACAGCATCACCTGTACAGTGTACCTGGGACTCACTGTAAGACTCTAGCAAGAACCACAGGGCATCTACAGCTTCAGGCACCAAACAGCAAGGAGAGTTGTGGGATCGTGATCTGACCCTCACGGACCTCTGACCCTTGTGGTCGTTGGCGCTGACCCAACGGTCCCCCCTATCCCTTCCCTGGCGGGAGGTTGACAGCCGCCAACACTACAATGATGCCAGCTTTGTACAGAGCAACTGTACATTCCTAGTTATAAGACTTATCTTCCCCACTTTCTCTTATTCTTCTCATTTCGCCATTTCAACAGGTCAAGTGGAACGGTCCAGTGGCCAATGCGGTTACCTGTAAAATCTGGGGGGCCACTTGACTTGGGCATCTGTTCACCCTTGTAGCAGGGTTAGGCTGTCTTACGGGGACCTTCTGTCCACACATAGGAGAATAAGTCACTGAGGGCTACCCTCTGCGAGTCCCAACCAACCAAGTGGAATATCCAAGTCGTCTGAGCACTCCCCAACCCACTGAGTTGGGTTGGAGGGTTGGGTTAAACCTGCTCTACCCCTCAGAGCAGGTTTATGACTGTTGGCGCTGATGACTGGTAAGGCTTGCTGCTTGCCCTGCCATTTGTCATGTTATTCATCAGCACATGGTTATAAATGGTATTAACCAGGTATCGGACGAGGTTAGAGCAACAATTAATGCCGCCTGAAGAAGCAGGTATGGAGGAGGTAGCTGCTGGACCCTCAGGGCTCTCCCCTACCGTGACCAGTGACACTGTCACCCCACCACCCAATGATGGGTTTTAGGAGGTGGTAAGTAAGAGCCAGAGAAGGAAACAAGGGAAACAGAAGCCTGGTGAACAACAGGGTGGAAGGCGTCCGATAGCACCAAGGAGCGAGTACACACGTCTGACCTTCCCTAAAGGCACGAGTGTGGCGGACAGGATTGTGTGGAGTAAGAAACTGAGCCAGGTGTACCCACCTGGCTCTGCAGGCGTGCTACGTCCACATGTCAACTCTCCATATGTGTATGTTTCAAGAGAGAAGCAGCAGGTTGTGGAGGCTCTTCTACAAGGGAAAATAGGTGATGTAAAGCTCTCCCCTCTAGATAATCCAACACGGAACAAGAAGATGGATGAATACCTAGTCTACAGGTACAGTCACAGGTATCCACTAGAGTGGGCCTATGAATTAGACGGGGTACACAGAGCACGAAGATTGACCATGAATGGTAAGCCTACTGATCAAATAGTCATAGTCTGGAAAAAGCCTGACCCGCCACCTGACCAGCATTGGTTTGGTGGGTTGTATGCGCGCCCCAGCACGTTCAGGGTGTGGGAGCTGAACCCTGTGGAGTGTTACGAGTGCTGTGGCAGTTTCCACATAGCTAAGCACTGCCGGTGCCCCACACCCAAGTGTGCTCTCTGTTCCGGTCCTCATCCACTGAAGAACTGTCAGTATAAGAAGGCCAGAGACCAAAGAATGCAGGAACAGGAGCAACAGAACACTGCAACAGAAGCAGGGCAACATCCTGAATCTGTGGCTCCGTCTAAACCGCCGCTGAAGTGTTTCAGATGTGGTATGGAGGGAGTCACCATCTGGCACTCAGACTGTACCAAACGGCCAGCCTCCCTTGGCACAAGGAGACAAGTGCCCGAGACACAACAAGTGCCTACTGATGCCGGCTCTAGTACTGTTGACCCATCCCATAGTGGTGACAGTACCAGCAACGCCCCTGACAACCACACAACAGCCTGATACAACAGTTAAAGAACAGTTGGCAACCTTGCAAGCACAGGTAGCAGAACTTGACTGAAATTATTACAGGCGCTACGTCAGTGCTCCTCCACAAGAGATACAGCAGCCTCCATGCTGCTGTGTCACAGCCGTGGCCCGCGCTGGTAAAGGTTCCTGTGGTGGTGGTGACGGCGGCGGCGGCAGCAGCAGCAGCAGCGGCGGCGGCGGCAGCAGCAGCTGCAGCGGCGGCGGCGGCGGCAGCAGCAGCAGCAGCGGCGGCGGCGGCGGCGGCAGCGGCGGCGGCAGCAGCAGCAGCGGCGGCGGCAGCGGCGACAACAGAGGCGGTGGCAGCGACGTCGTCAGTCAACTCACGGATGACAGCAGTGATAGTGACACAGAAACATTAACTGGAAAAGGAAGTCGACCTGCATCAACATATTTTAAAATGATTCATGACCTTAAGGAACGCGCTCAAGCCAAGTACGAGAATGAAAAAGATAATATTCTGCGTGACAGTAATTATGCCCTACGACTTACAGAGAGCATTCACTCGCGGACCATCCCGAGTTGCTCAGTGATCAAGAATCAGATGATGTCACAGATGTTCCTGACGACACCAAACGCCAGGTTGGTGTGGTTCTTTACGTCGTAGAGTCACTTATTGACGCATTGTGTAAGTGGGACGAGGACAACAATGGGACCACCAGTCCCAGGGAGGAACAACACCAAGACGATGGCTGCTGCTGACACAAGAACCATTAGGTTTCTCAGTTGGAACATTCGTAGCATCAACAAAAGACTGAATGACCTAATTGCATATGTTACCAGTAACAACATAGATATAATTGCTTTACAGGAGCCCTACACGTCCAACATGATAAACAAAACCCCACCAAAAATCAGAGGGTATGCATTCTATAATAACAATAACGCCACAGGCCTATTAACATACGTCAGAAGTGATTTACTGCACATTCTTGTGAGCACGTCACACAATGTACACACACAGTACCATCACTTTCATGTACAAACTACAGCCGGCCACTTTTCATTCCTCAACGTATATGCCAGAAGCCAGAAACCTCAATGTAACATTGTTCCCAAATCTAGACAATCATGGGACAATATACATGGGAGATTTTAATGCTAGACATATTACGCTGGGAGACAGTACTAACAACGATAATGGATGCAAATTTATTCAAATATGTTTATGACAACAGATTAACCGTGTATACTACGGATACCCAAACACATTTATTGGGAGGGCAGACTTGATTATGTAATGGGTAGAAACCTTGTGCAAGATAGGATGGAATGTTCGTTGGTAAATCACTTGGTTAGTGATCACTATGCAGTTTCTGCTTCCTATGAGGTACAGTGTGATGTACCTAATAGACATCAGAGACGGAAAATGAATATTCCATATGGCTTGCATGACCACTTTATTAATTGTATATCAAAATGGTATCAAGATTACACAATAACGAATGTACAAGCCTTCTCCAGAGATCTCGTTGATACGATTACTACCTACTATGACACATGGGAGTGTTGGGGAACAGGTCGTAAGCCTAGCAGAAGTGGGCAACACCTACCACCACCCAAGTGGGTCCTTGACCCCGTATTTGCTAAAGAACATGAACGAGTAAAGCAACTTGGAGATGCGTACAAACGAACCAAAGCACAAGGTGACTTGCATTGCATTTCTAGTTGCAAATAGAGAGGTGAGAGACATGAGCAACGTTATACGTAATAAACATTGGGAAGAGTTCCTACAAAAGTATAAATGAGCAAACAACACTTGTTGAAGTTTGGGAAAAGATACGAAAAATCTCTAGAAGCAGCCCAACCAAACCGCTGCACCACAGCCCACTAGAACAAGCAAACATCCTCCTTGATCAATGGGCAATAACATCGTGCTACGACTCACTCCCAATTAAACATACAGCACAAACTTGATGACACACGCCCCATCAGACAACGAACCATCAATCTTGCTGTACAGCTATCGACGTGTCGGACCTTAATGATGTAACTGAATGGAATTAAATCATGCACTAAAGATGGGAAAATCAACTGCTCCTGGAGAGGATGGTATTACTTACAGCCTACTGCAGATTAGTCTCACACGTACCAGGTAATCCACTATTAGTGTTGTACAGAATGAGTTTACGTGAAGGAGTATTACCTGATGCTTGGACAAAGAGTGTCATTGTTCCTATCCCAAAACCACACTCAGATAATTATAGACCCATATCTTTAACATCGTGTGTTTGTAAAGTGCTTGAACGTATTGTTCTAAACCGACTCATGTATCGTATACAGGGGCCACCTGTCACCCCAACTGTTTGGATTTATGCCTGGGCTCAGTACACAACACTGTTTTGCCTGAGTACTTCGCACATATTGAAGCTTCCCCTCAAACAGTCTTCATCGATCTAGCAGCAGCTTTTGATACAGCAAACAGAGAAAATCATACTGGAACAGCTTGCCGAGCTGGGAATACAAGGAAAATTACTGAAATGGATAAAGGGCTATTTGTCTAATCACTTTGTTCATGTCAAGGCATTCAGAGCAAAACTTGCGCTACTTGAAGGCCAGGTGAAGGTTAAGAATTTTGCTCATTTTCCATGTTGTGAAAAATTTCATGCAGAAAGTAAAGTTGAATTTCCTTTTTCATTTGCAAATGAAATAATTTCAGATTTGAAAAAAACAGTTTCAGAAGCGATTTGCTGACCTTGATGCCAAAGCAAATGAAATCAGGCTCTTTCATAATCCATTTGACTGCAATGCTGAAAATCTTCCAACTTAATTTCAAATGGAAATTATTGATCTCCAGGCAGATGACAGACTAAAAGATAAGTATAGAGAAGGAAATCTGATTGAGTTTTATAAATGCCTGCAGCCAGATCAGTTTCCAAATTTGATAAAGTTTGCTTGTAGTTTTGTGTCCATTTTTGGTTCAACATACTTGTGTGAACAAACTTTTTCCAAAATGAAGTATGTGAAATCTAACTATCGAGCAAATTTGTCTGATGATCACTTGAACAGCATATGTTTTGTTAAATGGTGTTAAAGCACAGAGAGCAAACACTTTGAACTGGAACTCCACAAGGAGGGGTCCTCAGTCCCTTGTTGTTCAACGTTCTGATGCATAAACTTATTAAAGATCTTCCAACTAATAATGAAGACACTGTCATTTGTTATGCTGATGATATATGTTTACAGGCTGCCACCGAGCCTAGAATGCAAGTTCTGCTCGACGCTTTTGCTACTAGAGCTGAGGAATGGCCTCCTTATTTCTGTACAGAAAACTCGTGCCCTCATTCCATGTGGCATTCCACCACCCAATTATCATATAGATGGGCGAGCACTTGAGAACTGCGAGTCTTACAGATACCTTGGTGTCCCCATTAACGACCCTGGGTACCTTTCTTCTCTCAAGAGGAAACTTTGGGAGAGATTAAAGCCCTTGCGGGTCCTTGTTGGTGTCAATCATGGACTTAACGTGAGACTTGCTAGAATGTTTTATGTATCATTTATACGCTCTGTGATTGACTACAATGCTCTACATCTCACACTGTATACTGACAAAGAGCTGAAATCTCTTGAAACCTTGCAAAATGAAGCTATGCGTCTCATCCTTGGGCTCCAAAGTCCACGAGAATAGTTAACATGAGAGCAGAGTTAAAATTACCTACCATAAGTGAGAGAATTTTGTCTATTAGCACAGTTTTCGGCGTGAAGGCATTGAGTAGATCTAGACAACACATGAAGTTTTCAAGCTAAACCTTTCTAATATGCTACACTCACCTGAGGTCTATAGAAGAAGAACGAAATCTGATTATGTATATTGGTTCTACAAGGTAGCCAACTCCATCAAAATATTAAATATGTACCCAACTCGACTAATGATTAATCAGCCAATTACTCCATGGGATAACTGGGATCTATCAGTTGAATTTGTAAATGCGCCCAAGAAAGATAGTGTGCACACTACATTATTAAAACAGTTAACACTGAAAAGCATCACTGAAAGTACTCAGAGTATGGGTAACGATGTTTATCAGTGCTATACCGACGGCTCTGTAGAAGAAGGTGGACGATGTACCGGATGTGCATGTAACATATTTGAACAATCTTCTCTCGTACATACAGCAATGAAGCACGTCAATGACTGGGCAAGTACAACTCAAACCGAACTTGCAGGCATATACCTTGCCACTGAATTTTTAAAAGACAAAGGCAGTGGACTTATATACTGTGACTCGCAGAGTGCACTCCTGGCATTGAACGCACATAGTAGTGACACCCAGAAAATAGTCAGTGATATTCGAATGAATGTTTTAGCTGCCAAAGAAAACAGATTTGAGATTAAATTCCTATGGATACCATCACATGTTGGCATCTCAAGTCATGACACTGTTGATATGCTTGCTAAGTCAGCCTGCAGAAAACCAGTGGTAGAAATTGATATGGGTGTTTCATTAGCAGTGACAAAGAGAATACTTAAACAAATATCTAATGAAAATCTCACCGACCTAACAAATTCTCAAAGACCTGAAAGTTGTAGCATTAAATATTATGATAGATCTCGTGAGGAGACATTCACATATGGGACTAATAGAACAAGAACCCGGCAATGTGATGGTATAGTGGCCAGAATACGCCTGGGATATAGACGTATCTGGCAGCTTTCTCAAAACCCAAATGTCGAGTACACAATGTGTCAACTTTGTGAAAGAGAAAACATGCACTCTCTTGAACATTATATTGTAGAATGTCCCATACTGACTGACTTTCGCCCTCCTGGGCTAAGGTATGCTGAACTCTGTAGTTACTATATGAGTACTGGAACACTTGATGATATATTGGACTTGTATCCAAAATTGACCATGTAATATATCAATCATACAATGTATATATATATGATGTAACTATATAACCTGAGCTTGTAAAAGCACCTTCATCACCTTCAGTGATTAAGTGCTTAATTGCACACTAGTTTCTTCATCAGCTACCTCACCCTATCAGGGTAAATGAGACAAATGTATGTGAATGCATGTGTGTGTGTATATATGTA
Organism: Procambarus clarkii; assembly: GCF_040958095.1. Taxonomy (NCBI): domain Eukaryota; kingdom Metazoa; phylum Arthropoda; class Malacostraca; order Decapoda; family Cambaridae; genus Procambarus; species Procambarus clarkii. The sequence goes on from NC_091208.1 coordinate 2,881,967, forward strand.
TGTGTATGTGTGTGTGTGTATGTATATGTATGGGTATAACGCATATATGGAAGCTGATCAGAATTACATTTCACCTTTGTGAATGTACATTAATGGCACTATGTAAAAGACACATCTAACACTTTATGTAGGGCATACGTAAATCTGTGTATCTATGTATTTACGTATGTAGGTTAGCTTAGCATTTTAAAAGCACCGAATCACCTTCTGTGGTTGAGTGTTCAATAAACTCTTGAACTATATGTTTAACACTTCTCTAACCCTGTTCATGGAGGACAGAACCAAATGTATATATATTCTGGTTAGCATTGTAAATGTCTGGCCACGTCTGTGGTTGAAAATAATAATAATAAAAAAAAAAAAAACTGCATCACCAACCTCAACAAGGCCCTGAACAACATCAACACCGGCCTCCACACCCTCAGGCCACAACATAACCATAACCTGGCACTGTATCCAATTACAGGATAAGGATTTGGGATTGAACGGAGGAGTGGGGGGGGGGGGTGTGGAACGAATGATGCCCATTAGCTAAGTGATCCCCATTTACTGACGACTGTGACAGTGGCCTAAGAATACGGTACGCAAAGGGGATATTAATAAGGTATTCGAAGTATCATTACAAAATTTCTTGTGGAATGAAACATAAAAATTTTGAATATTGAGGTTACCCATTAAGGCGGTATAGAAAATCACGACCAGACAACCTTATAAGTGTGGGAGAAAGAGCAGGATGTCAATATGTATTTGTTTTTAAATACAACAGTTCGTAATCTGCAAATATATTTATATAACCATTTTAATAAGACAATAAAATTATAGAAACTAAGTGCATTTTCTTTAAAATATTAAGATATTTATAAATTTTAGCAAAAACATTTGTTCTTTTATTAATTTAAAAAAAAATATTATTTATATACAATGAACCTTTTTGGTAAATCATGTTAAAGATATTTTCTCAAAATTTCGCATTTATTTTTGGTGTACAATGTACACAACAAACTTTACAGTCTTCAGTGAGTAGGGATCACTAAGATACTGTGTTATTAAGTGACCGTTACAGTTTTAGTCACGATGGTGTTTTGGTCAGGTGGGCACATAGCACTAAGGCTAGAGCTAACAAGTGATCATAGAGTACTAATCCTAGAGTCAAAAGGTAGCCACAGAGCATAATCCTAGAGCCAACAAGTGGCCACAGAGCTATAAGCCTGGAGCGAGTAGGTAGCCACAGAGCACTATGCAGTAGGTGGTCACAGTGTACTTAACCAAGAGTTAACAGGTTGAAAATGGAAAAAACTGCTTAAAAATAAATTGCTAGATTTCTCTTTTGCACTAATATTTTATTCATTACTGAGGTTTTCATATGACGGGGACTAAGTGTAATTATGGCAACTTAACATCAACTATGTAAATGTTGATTTAATGTTTCCCCAATCTATATTAACAGCTCTGGTTTGGTGGGAAGAAAATAATAAAGTTTGTATAGAAGAGAGGATGAGAAGGGAAGAGAGTGAAAAAGATGAAGGGCGAAAGGGATTCTGATTTAGGCTGATTTAGATAAGCGCTTTCAGCAATTTTCTTTACCTTTACCTGAAACTTTGTTTTGTGATATTGTAGGCAATTTTACAGCGATGTATAAATTTATACAATGTAACAGTTTTTGGCGTTGGGTAATATATATTTTGTAATTGTTTATGTCTCCAAAATCTAGAAAATGGTTATTATATTTTAGAAACTTGCCTTAGAGAGTTTACGGAAGATGTCTAGGGCAAGGTATCAAAGACACAATTTAAAGCTTATAGGCAATAATATCCATTTTTTTCCCCCTACATTGGAGGCATAACAAATTTGAAAACAATACACACTCAGCTACTCTTCCTAACGCTTCCAAACGTCAAGAAACTGTCGTACCAAAGTGCCCATATCCTAATCCACCAAAGGACAAAAAAAGAAAACTGGACATTACGTTACTTTAGCCAGCCGCTTCTATTCTCCAGTACGACAATTTTGGTCTTAGGTAGACTATACGTCAAAATGCGACGTTCTACTAGAAGGACGGCTTGACACACTACCCAGGGGAAATGGCTGTAATGTTACAGTGCATTATGTAATGAGGTTGGTGTCAGGCTCTGTATTTTAATGAATTATTTCCGTTAAACACGATGGTGCAAAGTAGAACAACTTCACAGTACTCAGTGACACATTTAGGGTCACGTGACCATGTACTGACAGTGAGAGGAAACCAGTGACGTCATGCACTAAGCAGGACTCCCAGTGACGTTATGAAATAAGCAGGACCCCTCATGAATGTGAGGACTCTTACATGCGAATGGACTCACTACTGTGTGCAGTGATCATTGTAAGGCACTGTTAAACACCTGCTTTCTGGTTGTTTCTTGAATTCGGTGAATGAACGGCGGTGAATGACGTAAATGTGTAAACATTAGTCAGGAGGAGGAGGGGTGATGTCTCCATGACAATGGCGACGCATCTTCCCTTTAACCGGTATTTAAATACTACATAACAAGTGAATGAGAAAGAAATATCCAAAATCTGACCAATGTTGCAGTGTAACAAGTAGGATGACGTGTTGCAACATCATCATGCTTCTAAACTCTTTTTTTTTTAGTTTAGAAAAATATTTCATTTCAAATATTGAATTCTATGAGCCTGGACCCGGGCTGAGTGCATTGGCATTTTGACAATTTATCTTGCAAAATCTGCCTCGCTCGTGTTAATGTAAATTATATTAACAGGGGTTTGGATATCACACATAAAGACGTCCGGATCTACCACTTTCGTGCTGTTTATTGATATAACCATAACCAGGCACTGCATCACCAACCTCAACAAGGCCCTGAACAACAACAACACCAGCCTCCACACCCTCAGCCACAACATAACCATAACCAGGCACTGCATCACCAACCTCAACAAGGCCCTGAACAACAACAACACCAGCCTCCACACCCTCAGCCACAACATAACCATAACCAGGCACTGCATCCAATGACAGGATAAGGATTTGGGATTAGACGGGGGAGGTGGTGGGGGCAATGGAATGGTGCACAGTAACTAAGTGATCCCGACTTACTGACGACTGTGACAGTGGCCTGAGAATACGGTCACAAAGGGGATATAATAGGGTATTCATAGTATC